>NW_015152188.1:78582-98507 GCF_000732505.1 Cyprinodon variegatus
TGATCTGCGAGTGAAACCTTGAAAGCTCGCGAGATCAGGATGTCTCACGAGGCTAGTGTTGGAGGGAGTGCACCACAAATCGTCTACTTGAAAGGATACTGAAAAAGAAGTAACCGGCCAATATTAAAATGGTGAAAAACACAAAAATATTACAGTGAACAACATTATACTGTTTCCAACACCGCTTCACTTTTTGTCAGGTTGTCACTCTAACCGAAAGTAATGGATGTCACAGGATTTTGTACCCCGAGATCTTATAACATTAACATTTTACAATATTTCAAGGGAAGTCTGTCTCACAAAGTGGGATCCAGCTGCTGATTGAGTCCCAGATGTTGTTACGGAGGTGAATGATTCAAAGAAAATCTGGATGGATGTTTCCAACTCTTGTTTGAAGAGTAGTAGTATAGTAATATTATAGTAGTAGGTATGGTTGAGGATTTTTGCGAATTTTTGAAAAGGCTTGTCCTCTCTACTTTGAAAAAAAAAGCACATGCGCAAATGCTGTACCCGCTCCAGAGAGAACACGCCTATTTAACGCGTGCGAGAGCCCATTTCTCCTTGTGCATTCTTTGTTTAAAAGTTGCTGTTTGCATCACTTATACAAGTTTACTTTCCAAAATAGCATGTAGGACAGCCTTTCGTAAACATACCCACGGGAGGACCACTTATTTTGATGATACACACAGAAAAGGAACATCCTCCAGTCTGGATGACTTTTGTTTCTATGGTGATTGAAACAAGATATCTGAATGCCCTCTGAAAGTACGGCAAATGGTTAGCAGTTCCAAATAGTGCTGAGGTAAGCATTTTTTGTTTTTAATTTTGTGGTGTTAGTAGCCTTTAAGTGACAGTGAACAGAGGGGAAAGGGTGAAGACAGGTAGCGAAGGTCTACTGATCGGGATTTGAACAAGGGACGGCGGCTGGCATCAATACTTGGATAGCGTACTCTAACCCAGCCGCATCTTTAACATCGGTGTGCATGCATCCTATGCTGAAGGAATTTTTATAAATTATTTAGCAACAAATCGTTATAACTAAACAAAGACAAAAAAACAAAAAAGTTGCAAAGGCCAAAGATGAACATTACACTTTTTGTACACTAGGGGTATTCAAAGTTTACCAGGCAGTATCCAGATATGTGTAGAACTGAGTCGAGTTCTACGTTATTAATCTGGGATGGCTGCGGTTCAGTCTGTCCGTGAAAAGGAGGGATGCCTGTTTAGAACAATACTTCGAGCTGATTGGGTGACGTGCCAGCTAGTACCCGCCTTCCATAATACGCTTTCAGCAAATCGTAGCAGCGAATCTTGACGTTTTGTAAGCAGATAAATCAACTTTTTTCCAATTCCTGTCAGAAGAAAAGCACAGACATCTTTCCCATCTACAAATGCACAAAGTGCTTTTCTTTGCTCCTATTTTAAACGAGAAATTGTCGCTATTTTAGCTAAAACTGAGTTAATTGCAGTATCGACCGGTGAGTCCTCCAGCGTACCCATGTTTGTAATGCCCCAACAAGGCCCTTCTGACTGTCGTCATTCCTACACGTTTCCCCCCCAAAAAAACACTGCTGGCATGCCATCGGTCCGACTCGCTGGTGGTTTGGAGACTGACCGTTTAGCGGGAGTCTTTCAAGATGGATTTGTTGTGAGACTAAAAACTGATCTTGTGACAATCCAGTTTGCAGCGTAAGGTTACGCCAAAGTTGGTCCCCAAGGGTTGCTGTCCTGCGGGTTTTAGAAGTTCCCTGCTTTATCCTATTTGATATACAAGCATTGCTGATTAACATACGCTGCTGAACTGCAATCATCTAAATAATGTTTAAAGCAGAAAAAACTCTGGAATCTACAGTATTCAGATGTCAATTAACCTTGTTCTTTAAACTCAGCTTTGGAGTCTGTAAAACCTAAAAAAAAATAAAAACAAACGCATATGTAGTTTTTTTCCCCAAAAAATCTTATAAAATCTTTATTCATTAACTCAATATTACGTTTGAATCACCTCATCCTAAAGTCCTTTACATGTGCTTCGAGATATCGACTAAATAATCATTGGTTTCTGCATAATGAGCCACCTGATGAAAGGATCTCTGTGGTTTAAAGATTCATACTGATAGATAGCTCCAACATCTGAGGGAAAATTATTTGGATTTATGCTGAACAAACCACCTATTGTGGTACGATATTCAATTCTTAATGACTGCATTAATGACTAAGCATTATAGCAGCTTAGCGAAGGCAAATAGCTACTTTTTAGTAGCTATTTACTAATTCATTTAGATAGCCAATGTCTCAGATTGTTTTATTATATTAAATGTATATTTTATTGGAAATGTTTGTAGATATAATTCTCATATTTTGAGCTTTATTTTTGTTTTGTTTGAGATCATTCCAATAATTATTTAAAAAGTCTCTCATAAAAAATCTAGAATAGTACTATAAACTGCTGCTCTGCATATTTGCATTACTCCAATAGCCTTTCTTTTTTGTTTCATATTCAAGTCGCTTCGCCAAAATCAGATCACTAAGAGTCGAAAATTGGAAATGTTTTTGCTTTTCTCAGTAAGGATTTGTAAGCTTCTAATTGAAAACAACTTTCTCCCATACCTTCTTTTTTTTTGCATCAAAAAGCACCACACACAGCCCGATAAGCTGTCGTGTCTATTTTGGCTCAATCCCTCAACCCCTGGTTTCATCCCGTCTCTTTTGTCCTTTACAAACCTCTGGAAACGCAGCAGAGTAACAGATTACACAGCTGAATATGATCTGTAAACACACCAGAGTCTGCTATGGTTTCCTTGTAGGCATGTAAGGGTTAACTCTTTCACATGGCAACTTTTTTTATCACACATGACTGCTGCTGTTACCTATTCATAACCTGTTTAAACCTCTTAGGGCCCCGCTGTGTTCCTCTGTTCCTTCAGGCAGGGCGGCCTGGTACTCAGCCTGATTTTATGTAGTCAGCAGGTGGCATCATTAGCCTGAGAATAAAAATGAAAAGTAATCCCCCTGTGTCTTGCTATGATATCATAGTAAGGCTCATTGGCATCGCTTTCCTGTTTCTAGTGGGCAGGATAAGAGCTTAGGAGGTGTAAATTTAATATGTTTCGTCATCTGGTTTACATTTAAAAAAGATGAATGTGTATGGTAACCGCAGCCAAATGGGTTGTTGGGTCATGCCATGCAATGTGTGTGTGTGAGAGAAAGACAACGACAGCCAAGAAACCACAGAAAGATCCCAATCTTGTCTGCTCTGAAGTCATACACGGTCTATTTTACGCCTCGACCTCCCCCCTCCCGCCTAATTATGCTGGCATCTCTATCCCTTACACCCCAGAGTAGTGTGGCGACACGAGGAAAGCATCACTGGCAAAACGCTCTCCTCCATGCAAATGAAAGAAGACATTTGATAAGTTTTGCAGGATGTAATTTGCAAACTTGAGACAGTCAAGCCTGGGGAGAGGAGTGTGCCCATCCTGAGTGCGAGGCGTGCTGCATCGGTTCACCGTGCACAACACAAATCCTGCATATGAAGAAGACCTTAGAGGCTGAACATTGAAGCATTTCTAAACAATGGCCTTTTAGACACAGCTGTTCCCGGCATTAAGTAGCTCCATATTACCCCTGCTGCACACTGCCAATCAACCGGCTTAAAGAGATCTACTACACCCTCCCTTTTCTTTCACACTTTTACTTGAATTGATTAATGTTCTAGACGACATCGTTTTAACCAAAAGGATTCCAAAAAGTTAAAAAAACAAGTCCCTGGACTTGGTTTCCAAGTTTGAAGACTTGGAAACTTAATAGCTTGGAAACAAAGTCGAGTGCATTGTTTTGTTTTGTTTTTTTACTTTTTTTAGAACGACTATGACCTGGAGGACGGAGAATCTTCACCAGCAACCAAAATGATGTCATCATTGCCGGAATATTTGCTTTTATTTTATGTTGGGAATAAAAGTAATTCAATGTCAAACATGAAACTTTATCTTTAAAATAATGGAGGTCATCATACGGTGATGAGATAGCTGCATAGACCTATATAGATAGAGCACCAACACACTCTGCCTCTTTTTGCTGCACACTGTTGGTCTGCTGGCTTAAACAACACTCCTACCTTTCAAGATTCTGTTGAAACATCTCAATTTAAATAACCGTCCCCCTTTCTGTTATAGTATTCTGTAATGAGGTCGGAGGTCACACTAGGTCCCTGCTTTGACTAAAGTTACACATCTGGGTTGTATTTCTGTGGACTTTGCTCCTTAAAGCCCCCTGCTGGCCCGGGTGTCCCACAAGAACTTCCAAAAGGACCAGTTGAACAGGAGCTAACACTCAACATTCAATAGATCTGTTGTTTTTGAGTTTCTTTTATTCAGGTTGCCTGTGTTTTAACCAGCAATAAGTTTATTTCGTTTTTTTTATTGAGCAACAACATGAAACGGTTCTGTAAATAAATGTTGTACCATAAATTCAAGGTTGGCCAGGGTGTATTTTTCATTTATCCAAGAAAAAAATACTTATACATTAAAGCAACACATTTGGTGTAATCAAAGTTATTTAAAGTCAGGCTTGAATTGGGCTTTTGATCAACACCAACAAAAATTCATCACATTTAGTAAATAGTAGGTTAGTTTTCTTCACTGGAGAGACCTTCTGCTTGGCCTGACTGGTGAATTGACAAGTGTAGCATCCCTTTTTTTTCTAAGATTGCTGCTCTCAAAGTAAAGCTCTTGAGGTCAACTGTGAAAGTTAACCTCTTGATCTCATCCCTACTCCTTCCATCTGCCCTTTACTTCACACACCCCACGCAGATAGACTCTCCAAATCATAAATAGGCTTGACCATAAACTGTTTTTCGTTTGGTTTCTTTCTGAACAGCTCTTTGGAGAAAAGAAAAGCGGATCGGACCGTGACACGGCGTCTCCTGCACGCCAGATCACACAGCGCACAGAGAAAGAAACACACAGAAGAGCTGAGAACCGCATGTGTGCCAGTACCCCGCAGTGATTGCCCTGATTATTTGCAGATGGGCAGCGGAGGGCTCGCAGAGTGTGGAGGTTCCCCCCTGGCACGAAGCGCATATGATTAAATTGGTGATTGTCTCAATATTTGCAGGTCCCCTCCTCCTCCCCTGTCCGGTCACTTTACCTCTGTCCCAAATCTGTATGCTTCCCTGATCCCGGTGATGGGTTATGTCACGGACATGAGTTTGGGGAGGGGGCCAGTTTTCCTAATCCGACTGTCTCCTCATTCATTCAGAGTAAAGACTGGTGTTTACAGAGGGGCTGATCCCCCAGGCTCGACTCCAGCGCCTCCGCTGAGCGATTGTTATGCAGGTTTTCGACCAACTGTTCAAAGTGGTTATGAGATCAATTAAAAGCAGCTTAGGAGGAAAGCTGGATGGGAGATGCGCAATTCATAAACCTTGGATTTTGGATTCTATAGCCTCTCCAAACCATTTTGGATACATCCGATCGACACATTTAACGTTTTATATGGAAATTACGAAACCAAACCATATATTGATCAAATAAATTAAGCCAGCGGTGTGTTTTTTAATTGCTCAATTAAAGACTGAACATGGTTTCTTTATTTTGGAGAACGCGCGTAAACCTGCGCGCAATTTTACGCACCATTAATTGGCTCAAACATTGTAAAGCGACGTGAAAAAGTCAACGTTTGACAACACAAACAAAAAAAATAGATTATTAACGAGATGCTAGAAGCCTGGAACTTTACATTCGTTTTCCAAGAGGGAGAAATTCTGGAGAGTTCTGGATCGGGAGTTCTCCTCTGACATTTTGGATTGGTTTTCCTTCCGCTGGCGCACCGCTCAGGAGAACCTCCATCTGACAGAAATTGTCTTTTTTACACGGACAATCTATTGGGTGTCACTCTATTCTATATAGATCTAAAACACAAAGATTTGAACTCCATATTACCTCTCTTGTTTCTCCTCCAGCGGTGCGACGGCGCCTGACAGTTGCTGTACTCCATACAGTTCAAGACGATCAGGGCAAATGAGAATAGTCGAAACTGCATCTGGACGGCGGTCTGGTTTGCTTGGATTCCAATAAAGAAAAAGAAGAAGAAAAAAAAAGCCCAACAGCCTGGCTTAAAAGAAGTTCTCTGACTTTGCTTTTGTCCAATTTCTCCAGTTTCCTTTATCTGATCCTTAATGTGTCAAACGTCAGATAAGACGCGATACGGTATCACGTCCTCGGGTGGAAGCATCTTTAAAAAGCGCGCTGATGGTTCTCCTGTTAATAGTTAAGAGGGGAAAAAAGTGTCCGTGCTTGAGAAGAAAACAAAGGTGTGATAAGAATAACGAAATCAACACCTTCCTGTGATCGTAAAAGAAGAAAGAAGAGATTCTTCTGTGTGGTAATGTCCAGATTTCCCCCCCTTTTTTTTCAACACTTGAGCAGGAAACGGTGCGTAAAAGCAGCCAGAATCAGCTCTAGGTCACTTCTCCAGAAAAGATGAAGTGTAATCCCGCTTCTATGTTCCGTCTGAGTGCAAGTGCGGCTCAGCAGTATGCAGCATCCCTCTCTCTGAGTGACTGGGAAGATCTGGCGTCTTGAGAGTGGAGGTCCGAGAAGGAGGGATGAAAAAAAAAGTGGTGAATGGGAGGGGAAGGTTGCTTTTTTTTTTTTCTTGCAGTTCTCTTTATGTCTTAGACTCGCTTTAACCTGGACTTTTCACTCTCTATCAGTCTGCTCTGATCGCGGCGTGCAGCTACCCTTTAAACTCTACTGGAGTTGGAGTGTGCGTCTTGCGCGCAGCTGGCTGAATGGTCTGGATGCTCTCAGCCGGTTTCCTCATATAGCGGCGCGTCGCTTGTCACGTGCGGAAATTTCCAGCTCCCAGCCACTTATTTGAGATCTTGAGAAGGGTATTCTGCTCATCAAGCCCCTCCGTTACCCCTCCACCCCCCAAAAAACCACCCACACAACCACCCTCCCATCCAGCCCAGCCACACTTGGCCGATCCGAGGCTGCCTCAGGGTCCTAGTGAGCATGAAAAGTTGGAAGACAATTAAGGAGGGAAAAAGTTCACGTGTTATTTTGGGTTTATTTCATTTCTGCTGGCTGCAGATTGTTGCCCCCCTTTGGATGTGTGTATGAAAACCCATGCAGAAGCAGCACAAGATTTTAAAGGGGCCCTAAGTAGAGTGTGATTTAGGGGGCCAACTTCCAAAGATTATTTTGAAAGTTATGCCTGTTAGTTTGTTAATAATAATAAAAGAAATCCCAAAAGCAGTACCAGGCTATCAGCTTTTAAGGCTGAACCCCATTTAAGCTGATTTAGGATACATACATACAATGTGCATCTCCACTGGATGCAAAAATATATGCAGAAATTCACTTTACTCAACTAGTTACTCAACTAATACTATAATAATCTGTAATCTGCTAGCATTTTATAGTCGTTTGGAAGTGACGCTGTATTCAGGTAACCATATTTGGTCTGCATTAAACAAACCAGGGTTAATTTCTCTCTTTGTTCCAGTCATTTTGTCCAGGTTTGATAGAAATCTTTGAGGTGGTTTTGTACATTTCCAAACATCATCTGGTTCGGTTTGATCCTAATGTGAATAATGTCTCTCAATTCAATCCAACAATGAGAAACATGCATCTATATTGACTTAAGCTTTTGGGGATAGTGACTCTCGTATGCAATCCCTGATCCGCCATCTTTTGTTTAACCGCACTGCTGCAGAGAGCATCGTCTCCTTCGGCTTGCAGGTGGCATTATCCGACGCCGTTCTAAGATTACAGATAAAATGTCGCAAAACGTGTTGAATTAGCAGCTCTTAAAGCAGTGACTTTGCAGCTTTAGCAATTGCAAAAACATACAGGTCAAAGCTGCTGAACGTAGGACTCTAATGAACGTTTTCTTTCCATTTCCAGGTCTGTACTGCTCTGTCCTGCATTGGTCACTTTTGTCCAGTGGCTGCAAGGCTTGTCAGAGTTGTGCCTTAGTTTACAAATGATACTTTACTTATAAACAGTGAAAGCAGACTTCCCCAAAGAAGAAAGTTCTACCTTAGATCCAGATGAAAGAAGTGACACAAGGACTTTCCTGTTAATACACCCTTTGACTCACGATCAGCCGATCGAGCAGAACCAAATGCCTGCAGCATCCATTAGCTCAAATCTAATGCAGTCAGACTTTATTTGGATGAAGAAAAGTGGCTATGTTACTAATAGCTTCCTTATAAAGTGTAAATGTGTAATATCGACTAAAATAGCGCTGTCTTCCACAGGCATGGACATTTTTACTCAGAGAGGGTTGAAAATGCTAGAAGGCAGGCAGGCAATCAGTCTGACTTAGTGTTAGTCTTTCCTCACTCCATTTTTTTAAGGATTCCCAGTGATGTTTTACACCGTTTTCCAACAACTAAAGGAACTATTACTGGTAATAAAGTAAAAAAAAAACTTAGTTTTAAAACATTCAAACTCTTCATTTAAAGTCTCAAACTCCTCAAAGGCCTGTGTCCTGCAAGTTTCAGCATCAACACACCTGACTCAAATATATTCTCTATATTAGATCTCTGCAGAGCTGGACTGCATGGAACGGATCTCAAGGAAGCCACCCTTAGTGGGGGCTCCGTGTGGACGGTCTAACCCTGTGGAAGATGCCAGGAAGAGCTGCAGTACAGATGTGCTGTAAAAGTGCAGACTTTGGATCCTGTTTCCTGACTTTCATGTAATTGCAAATTCTGTTTAAACAGTTAATCAACAGTTATAATAAATGATTTTGAAAGAATGACTAAAAAACTAAATATTTTTTTATCAATTTAACCATATTAGATCTAAGGAAAACAAAGTAAGTTATTTAGATAAATTCAGACATTCAAGACTGACCAACATATGCCTCATGTCTTCCTTTACAGTTTGAATCCACCAACACAAACAACAAAAACTGTTAACTTAAGATTTGCTTTTGTGTTTAAAGTCCATTTCATTTATTGTGGATTTTATACAACTATAAGTTTGTCTCTTTACTATTGTGACAGCATTACTAATTGCTTCAAAGCAGCGATATTGAGCTGTTACTCCTCTGATGGTTCATTTGGACTTCGTCTTCAGGATCAAACTGATACAGACTTCGTCTACATGTTGATATGCATGTGTTTTTTTCCCCAAAATTTAGGGATTGGACTCTTCTGGAGATGAAAATCAACAGGTTGGATCAGGAAGTCCTTTTATAAAAACTAAGTAAAGGAATAATCTTAATAACACCTTTGATATAAAATCTTGAAGAAACGACTGAAAGATAAAAAAAAATTATGGTCTTCAATTTTGTTTGTTTTGCCATAAGTAGAGCCTGCATAGGGGTATTTATAGGATAGCTTTAATTTGAAAAACACTCCCTTAAATTAATATATATTTTAACAATAAATATTTATTCCTTATTAATAAGACGTTTCTAATAGAAGTTTGACAAAAGTCGCTGAATGCCCTCCTCTTTTCGGACATTTCTTCACCTTTGTCACATTTTGCTGTTGATAAGCGCTGTAGCCTTTCTGTTATTCTGATTCCCATTTATTAAGGCAGCCAGGTCCAGTTTTAACCTAAGCAACAAAAATAAATTTAAGAGTAAAAAATATATGTATATTGTTTCTGCAGAGGGTCCAAAAGTTGAAGGTGAACTAAATCTTTCAACAGATTTGGTGTCAAATCATCATCTTCCCCTTCTCCCACCAATCATCTCTGAAAGACAATGAAACCAGGGCAGCCTATGAGCAAAACAGTCCAAATAAAAACAGTGCTGTGAACATGTTGGAAACCAGATTGAGACTTAGAGATCATTAGTAAGTGGGCATATATGTGGGGATATTCTCTCCTTCAGCCATGGGATGAGGGAGAGAAGCCAATGCTCTACTCCTTTCAGCCACTAGGTGTGGCACTTAATCTTTTATTTATTTGAGGAAATTATTTTTATATGAAACCAAAGTGTTGCCCAAGAAAGACACTCTACCAGTTTGAGTTGTAGAGAAAAAAATAAGTTCCTTTTCCCCAAATGCGACTGCTTTCAGTGCGACACAAAGGGTCCTGTCTTTCATTTGCATGCAGGTTTTACAGTTTAAACGGCTGAGAAACCAATGAAAAAAAAAAGGCTCTGGTAGTAAAATCTACTCTAAGGGGAAGATCTTTGTTTTAAAAAGGGTTTCTGAAACCTTTGGTGACCTTTGTGCTGCCTTTGTTTATTTGTCTGTCCAGAGAGCAGTGACAGACACTGCGGTCAGCATGGCTGTTATAGCCACAGGCTGCACTGCTGGTTTGGATTCCTCTCTATAACAACATGTGAGAGTGCACGGTTAAGGTGAATGTGATAATTTAGGCCTTCTGGCACTTTTATTTTCATGATGTGTCACAAAGAAAGGGGGGCCGGTAAACCAATCACTCTGCCCTCTCCATCCATCCCTCCCCTCCTTGCTTGTTGCAGTGCACACAAGTGGAGGTGACGTCAGCATTTGGATGGTCTGGCTTGGAGCCCTCAGTGCCATAACAGCAATGAGGGGAGCCGCTGTGCGCTCTACTCATCAGGGATCCGGGCTGGACGGCCTTCTTTGTGGGTTTTATCACAGTTTTCTCAAACAAAAGAAAAGGGAAAGCTGGAAAAAAAAAGAAGCCAAACTGTCGGCCACGTAAAAGTCAAAATCTCTGAAATGTCAAGGATTCAGAAATAACCCGGCGTGACATTTTGAAATACAGATAAACCATCACAGTCTAAAGATAATCACAGCCCAGATCATGGTCCACTTAGAAACTGTTCCTCATCTACTGATCAAGGTCATAGAGTCTATAGAGTAGATATGTTAGGTAGGTTTTCAGAGACCAGAAGCTGTTGAAAAGAGGTTAAATTTACACTCTAAAGTAACATTTGCATATTTTAATGGCTCAACTAAACTCCCTTAAACATTTCACACTATAATACATAATTGACCACAATAGGTGTGTGCTTATTTTTACATTTGCAGTAAAATGTTACATTATTTTAACTAGATATTGGCTCTGCATTCAAGAAAGACAGGTTGGTTTGATATTATTCTTAGTATTAGATATACGGCATATTACTGGTAGCCAGCTATAATAAAAATCTAGAATTCATCCTCAGGAATAACATTGCATTAAATTTTGCCCCTTGGCCGGTGTTTGCCATGCAGGTCTACTAGGATTTATATTTTAGACAGCACCTTATAAACTGTATGGGATAACAGGAGCATCTACATATTTAATCTGTTTTGGTATTAAACTGAACAAATTGAACTATATCAGGCTTGTGATCGTCACTACAATGTTTTTTTTTAAGTTTATCTTAAACTTCTCCAAATGGAGAAGTTTAAGATAAAATGAAATATTATACATACATACATACATATATATATGTATATATACGTATACATATATATATATATAATTTTACTCTGATTCTGTCTACTAAATATTAATGTGATACATTCATTAAAATAAGGATTTATACTGGCAGCATTAAAACAGAAACAAAAGTGTCCCTTTAATCTATTTATAAAAATAAATTTCAAGTGATCTTCATACAATCCTGGATTAAGATGAAATAAATGTCTTCCTTCAAAAACAAACTGTTCAATCCGTATCTTAAATATAATCCATTTAATAAACTCGCCAAAAAGCTCAACTGAAATGAGAAGGCTGTTGGTGAAATAGTCAGTTGTTTAAAAAAAAAGTGCAGTATTATTTTAATGTGTGATACAGTGCAATGGATGCTTTGACATAACTGGACGACTTTACAAATGCGAGATATCTAAAATGTGCAGGAACCTGGACCTTTGAGGATCAGAAATGAAGATCCCCGCCTTGGAGCATAGTTCATGGATCTATGTGCAGAATTGGATTCGATATCGTAGAGAGACAGAAACCACCAGAACCACTCATTCCCTGTTCAAGGAAAGGCATTAACCACTCTGGGGTTTGTAAAAATCTGATGGTAAATTATGCTAAAAGTGTGTTTTTAACAAGCAAAATGTATCCTGTTACTGAAGAAACTTTCAGGAACAACAAACTCTGCAGTTATCCATAGTTCTGCAAACCTGCAGCCAGCACTAAGCGCAATAATCCCTAACATCCCGGATCTCATTATTAACATGACCAGATTAGATTTTGAACATGATGCCACCGACAACTCTTCCTCTTCTTTGGCTTAGCACTGCCATGGCTACTTAACATCCTTTTTAAATCTCCACCCGACTCTCCAGCACATTGATGTCAGCCTCAGGAAAACTGCATCCTTTAGCTCTCTTCTCCATTGTTGCAGCTGGTAAACCTAATACACAATAACATTCATCTTTTGCATTGAACATTTATGGATGAATGTGGCTAAACTCGTACTCATAAGTAGAGTAGCATTGGTGTAACTGTGACTTATAAAAGGAAATTGCTTGTTGGTGTGCAGGGAATTCATAAATCTAAATGTTTGAGGTTTTTTTAAGGTTACACCATTTTCAGCTTTAAGGAAAAACCTTCATATAATAATAGATCCTATGTATTTTTTTTAGACCCCAGATCTGGTATGGAGTCAATGCAATTAACGGGTTTACCTTAGATAGAAAACTTTGAATCAATTTGTCCGTATGATCTGGTGAACTGTAAAGTGCCTTGAGATAACATGTGTTGTGACTTGGCGTATAGAAATAAACTGAATTGAAATTGAATCCCTCTGATTGAATGGGTCCATCATAGAAGAAACACACACGAACACGCAGCAACTCTATTCATCGCAGGTCTGCGCACATATATATGTGGATTATTATTATATATGTTTTATTAGTATACATAAATTATATACTATGCCTGCAAATGGATGAGGCTTCATTCCATAGTAAATCTTGTAGATACCATCAAGTGCTGCTTATCCAGAATTTGGTCTATTTATTCATGTCATTTTTTGAAGGAATTATAAGCATTGGCCATTTTAAGGTTCCCAGCTTCTATCTATTGCCAGCTTAAATTCCCATACAGGTGGTAAAACCTAATCAACAGTTAAGTTACTCTGTCTGAGGCCGTTTTTAGGAGAGTAGAATAATATGAAAGGTCTGAGGTATCACTGCGACTGTAAAACTGCCCGCTGCCTTGGTTAGAATTGTAACTGTGATCAGTCCATTCATACTTTCATATTATCACCACACCACCATGGCTTCCAAGCATATTTATCCTCGCCTCACTCACCATTTATTTTCACCTCTTAAAGCTGCTCCTTTTTGCGCGTTCCTAGCAGGTACAATTTAAAAAGCATCAAGTAACTGATCAGGTAGATTCTAGTTATGTGTGAGCGTGCATGAAGTGGAGCCTTGTGTTCATGAGTGGGTGCACAAGGAGTGATTTAATAAGTGCTTTTTTAAAATCTGAAATATCTTTGTTTTTGGTGTGCTTTTTTTAAAATTTAGATCCAACACAATCTTGAATAAATGAAACTTCTGAACTGAGGCATCCCTCCTCTTTACAGGCTGTTTTAGAATGTAAAGAGCTCCCATGCAGGTCACATGACCCACTAAAGGATTGAAATTTAACAGCATTTTATTATTTTTTTTTTTTTTTGCTTTAATTATGTCTGGATAGATGTCATATTGCATTAAGGAGAAAGGTTTCTCACATTTCAAATGTAGGATTTAAAGGCAGCAGACAGGTTGAAAGTTCATATTAAAAACTGAACGTGATGGTAAAATATATAGACTCCTAGTATTTGCTCACCTATTCAAATGAATGGGATCTTTCATGACCAATGTATCTAAGACCAAGACATGTAGACTGTTAAAACATTTGTATGAGAATGGGTCACTGTCAGAAGCAAAGTGAATTTCAGCGTGGAACTGATAGGATGCTGCTTGTTGAGGAGCAGCTGCATCCAAGCCATAGGTCACCAGGTGCAATGCGGCGCGTTGGATGCGGCGGTGTAAAGCACGCCACCACAGGACTCCAGAGTAGGTGAGACTCATTTTCTGGAGTGGCCAATTGTGCTTCATCTAGAAATCCAATAGGCGAGTCTTGGTTTGGCAGTTACCAGGAGAATGGTCCTGGTCTGACTGCATTGCGCTCAGTGTAAAGTTTGGTGGAGGGGGGATTATGGTGTGGGGTTGCTTTACAGGAAATGAGTTTGGCCTCTTGCTTCAACATGTCGAGATGTTTTGGACAATTCCGTGGTCCACACAGTGGGAAAAGTTTGAAGCCGACTCCTTCCTCTTCCAACAGGCTCCCCCAAAATGACCAGTAAACAAAGCAACGTCCATAAAGACATGGAAGAGTGTGGTGAGGATGAACTACACTGGTCTGCACAGAGTCCTGACCTCAACCTGATAGAACATGTTTGGGATGATTTGGAGCAGAAACAGAGAGCCAGATCTTCTTGTCGAACATCAGTGTGTGACCTCACAAATGTGCTTCTGGAAGAATGGTCAGAAATTCCCATAAACACTCCTTCACCTTAAGGACAGCCTTCCAAGAAGAACTTAAGCTGTCTTAGCTGCAAAGGGTGGACCAACGGCATAATGAACTCCTATGGATTAGGACTGGGATGTCACTCAAGGTCAAATATGAGTCAAAGCTGGTGAGAATAATTTTGACAATAAGGTGCAGGCACTATATCGAAGTTGGTCGTCGAGGGGCGCTGTGCTGCAGATAGAGGTTTTCTTGCTCCAGCAGTTGATTTTAATTGAAAGCTGATTAACAGGCTATTGCTCAATTGCAATCATCCTAATCAGCTGTGCTAAAGCAGGGAAACCTCTAAAACCTGCAGGACAGCGGCCCTCGAGGACCGACTTTGGGGATGCCTGACATATTGCATCTGCTGAATCTGTAGCAGCAGCTTGACAAAACAGCTTGTATAGAAACTGTTTCAAATGTTTCATTTCTACAACCACTAAGGGTCCATTTGGACTCTAAAGCGTCCAAATGGGCTGCTTTGAGGGCATTCCCAGGTATATTAAAGCCATATATAGAAAAATAAGCTCAACAGTATGTTTTTTTTTTTGGTGAATAAACTGGTGGAAAGAGAAGATATTCTTTTCTTTTTGTCCACAGTTCACTTATGTTTATCAACCCAGCAAGTCTGTGACGCATTATAGACGAAAATAAAAGGAGGAAGGCACCAATTATTGGTCTGTCCTCTGTCTCCTCTGGTTGGAACAAAGTCACACATCTGTTAAGGAGTCTGTGGGTGAAGGATACACACACACACACACACAGGTGATGGAGGACCCGCCGCCCTCTGCTGACTTTTGATTTAACCCTAAAGAGCAGGTGTATTTTACATAAAATCCTTGTTTAGTTAAATTACACATGAGCAGATAATTACAGGAAAATGAAAGAAATCTGTTTGAAAAGTAGGAGGGAGGGGGAATAAATAAAAAAAAAGTTAAAAGGTCAAAAGCAGAAGAAAAGTGCAGCGGGGGCTGGATGGGACACTAAAAAATGGTGTTAGTCTGGTTAACGCTTCTTTTTGACTCCGTGGTGTCCTCCGATGGCGGGATGACTGGCAGAGTGCGACCGTGGTTACCGAGCATCACCTCTGCTTGCCCCCTTCAGCTGACGTCCCACTCGGCAAGGCTGCCCGCCACGGTGAAGTGAACCACTAAAAACACCATAAAACCAACAGACTAAACAGCCATTCATCATTACTATGCACTCATGAGCCGCATCACACGCAGCAGCCTTAACTGTCCCACTCAGTGACTCAATGTGCACATTAAAACTTCATCAAGTATTACTGATACAAAAAGGCTGACCGCTCAAACCTCAGCCGCTGTTCGCAGCGTCTAGAAATAAGGCAATCATGGGTGAAAACGGTTTTACTGGTCACTTTTATTGAGCTGGTGATGACTTGAACCAAAAGCATGAAAAGTACAGCGTTCTTTGATAGACAATTGGGGAGTAATGGATGATCCGTCTTCACTGGAAAGTTAAAATCCGCTTTCCTGACCAGCCCAGTTTGGTGTCTGGGAAGAGAAGAAAAGAACAGGGAGAAAAACATGTTAGACTCTTTTTGCAGATAAGTGGGGACAATCAAAACCAATCTGTTGTTGTTGAATGTGGGAAATGTGAAGAGTAAAATGCATGTGCAAGCAGTTAAACACTAACGTTTGCCTTGCTGGGAAATGTGAGTATGTGTGTGTTCTGCTGCTGAGTGCTGGGTGGCTGACAGGGACCCAGAGCAGTCAGTCCAGATGGCGGGCACTAAATGTTCTCTATATGTAAGTGATTTGTATGCTTGAAAACAGCCGGATGTAGCGGTACTCTGCAAGTTGTTTTCAGCCTCTTTTGTCTAATTACAAAAACTTCCAAATGAGAGCGGCCTGTTTTTAACTAGACCAGTTTATGGCAGAACTTCAGCTGCAGATATTCAAACAAAGGTTTTCAGCTGTAATGTAATTATCAGGTGACTGACACAAGATGTGTGTCTTAATGGAGCTTAAATAAGCTTTCAAAACACTCTACTATTTAGCATTTTGTAAAACAAAAACTTATATTTGAAAGCTTAATCATAAATTATTAAATGAATCTAATTAGTACTAGACTCTATTTAAGCGGCTGAGTTTAACCCAGCTGTTTTATAAGAGAGAACATACGCGATCAACATGGAAAACAAAGAAGTTTAAAGGCAAAGTGGAGGAATTTCGTTAATTTTTGAAAAGACCCACAATCTCCTAACCTAGTTAACTAGCCCCACCCACCAGCGGACAAAATCATGTTTGCCTGCGAGTTGGTCTAGCTCATCAACAATCTTCCGATGTGTCATTCATCGGGGCCAGACTAAATTACACATTTAATCTCACTGGTTTATCAGGCTACCCCTCTCCACTTTAAAAAAAGAAAAGCACATGCACAACCTTGCATCCGCTCCCGAGAGCGGGATGCTTATTAAAGAGCATGCATGAGCCCATTTCTCCTGGTGCACGCTCTGTTTAAAAGTAGCTGTTTGCATCGCTCAAACAAGCTTACTTTCCTAAAGAAGATTTGCAATTTGTTCAACTATGTCAGACTCACCACCGGTAAGTGAAAATGGGGACGAGCACGTAGGACGGTAAACATATCACCAGAATTATTGACAATTAGGAGGATCACTTATTTTGATGATCCACCCAACAAATGAACAAGCTCCACTATAACTTTAAAGCAGGTTTAGGTTTTAAACATCTTAAAGAACTATTAAATCAATTAACTTGAAACAGATGAAGTATGACACAAACGGCAAACTGTCCTAAACCAACAGGCTTGGTTAGCAGAAACTGTTGACAAGAAAAGCAGCCAAGAGACCCATGGTAGCTCTGCAGGAGCTGCAGGGGTCCAAAGCTTATGAGGGATTCTTTTTAAAAGAGAATCATTTACAGTTTGCCAGCTGCCAGGAGCCCCATGATGCTGTGGGGTTTTTACTCTTTAGCTAATGGAGAAGCTGCTCAAAGTTTATGGGACAATGGATTGAACTAATAGAGGACACTTTTGAAAGAAAACCTTTTAGGGTTCATCAGTATTGCAACCTTTACATCCCTGCTCTGAATGATTGCTCATCTCTACAGAATGCATCGAAGTACGGTAAAGGCCTGGCAATGAGCAACTCATTGGATTCAGGTTTGCTGGAACGGGATGCATCTAGGAACTGCAGGGCAGAATAGATTAGAGGCAATAATTAAGTTTAGGGAGAAAGTTAACATGACCCTAAACATGCATCCAGCTCTACCACAGACTGGTTCAAAGTCAAATCCTAAATCAAATGAAAAACCTGAAGCTCCACCTTAACTAATGTTCTGCGATTTTCCTAGATGTGCAAAAGGAAGAAAGGAAAAATCCCTTTCAGGTCCCAGAGTGAGGACATCTGTCCTCTGCGTTGCGCCCGTCCCTCAGGGAGCAGCGAGCTGACACGCCAAGTAACCCGACGGTAAAGTTCTGGGGTTAAGGGTCTTACTATGTGACCCAGAGTGATCGGCATCTTGCAGCATCTCAGGGACGTAAACAACTTTGAGCAGCAGCCCATCAGTTCGACAGAGAGGCGTCTATGCATGCTGGTAGTAAGGTCAACAGCACCACAATACTTGGAGAAACATTGTAAGAACTGACCCAGGGGTGCAGAACCTCCCCACCCTTTCTCTGTCTGATTACCATAAATAGGACCAACTAGTACCTAAATCTCCTGTTTTTTCCCCTTTCATTTAAAAATGATGTTCTACTTACTGTTAGTTTATCCCATCAAAACCATATAAAATAAACTGACGTATGAATTTGCAGCATCAGAAAATGTAAATACAATCAAGGAGGATTCGTTCCTCTGCAAAGAACCGTACATTTACAGAAAGTGCTGCACCAAGCAGCTGCTCCGATTCAAACTATGATAATTATTCAGAGGTTCTGAGAATCCCTAACATTTGCACGAGGCTACACGTCATAAAAAAAAAAAACAAAAGGTCAAAATCAAACAGACTTAAAAGGGACCTGAGCAGGCCAGCTGCAGCAGGTCTTAAGAGCTGGGAACTCCAGTCTTTGAGGAACGGTCACCAAAAGTCAGAGAGCATCCTCCTCACTGAGCTGACTCACTCAGCTCAGGCCACATTTTATGGTTGTTTGGAATCTACCTTGTCATTAGGCCTTTGAAGAGAAATGGAGGGATGAAAGCATCGGTTCTGTTAAACCTGCTCTTACTGCCTTATTACATGTAAGGAGAGCTTTTGTTGACGGTTGTTCATCAACATTCATCAGCCTTGTTCTTTGGAGGTACTTTGAACAGCCCGTTCATGCTGACCTTCAATCTGACCAGTTGGTAGGAGTTATGCGTGCCCTACGGCGACAGGCTGTTTGTGCAGAGTTTCAGTGTTTAACCAGAGCATTACTCACCTCGTTTCTGTTGCTAGCGGCCTGCTTTTTCTCAATGTTCATAACCAGCATTTGGCTGCGGAATGAGAGGCTCTTGGTTTTCTCAATCACCTGCTGGTAAGGCGATATGGCGTTGTTCCCCATGACAACGTGGCCCTGAAACAAAGAAGAAAAGGGCTGAATCAAAAAACCAGACAATCACAGGTTTAATGCAATATTCTGCAAAGGCCAAACTAGAGGTGCATCGTTCCTGTTGCTTTTTACTTGAAGACTGGGTTGTTCTGCTAATTAAAGGGAACCATAGCGATGTGTACACCAGGTGTCGTCAGAAAATAAAGGTTTTGCAAAGGGGAATGTGAACCGGTGCAGATGTTCTATGTATCCATCTCAGAGAAAATAATCGTTCAATCTTAAAAAAAAAAAGGAGAGAATGAATCTGCTTGTTGGGTTGAACAAAGTCTCACCAGTTTGGAGTCGATCTTGGCGTCCAGCCTGGCGTTACGGATGAGGTTGACAATCCATCGCTCAGCCTCCTCAGGAGACATGTTCAGCTTGTCAGCCAGCATGCTGTTGATGAAATGGAAGAGGAGATTAGGAGATCAAATCTCTTATCAAATGGTGTAACTAAAACATGACCTCTCATAATATCCAAGATATCATAGTGAAGGTTTATACAGGAATGATTGACTCTAATTTAATAAATAACTCGACTTTCTAAATAACTTAAAATATAATGCTCTTTTAATGCTCTTATGAATAATTTTTATATCAACAAGTTCCCATGACTATTTTATATATATATATATATATATATATATATATATATATGAATACATAAAAATAAAACATGGCAAAATCCTTCGTCATCTTTACGGTCGACAGGCTGCAGCGTCCCAAATTCCTCGTTTTCCAGCCACTTTTGTTGAAATTTGCATTTTTTAATTCTCTAACTTTTTTCTGCCTCGAGTTTCTTTTCCGAACAAACGGCTTTATGATTAACTGGAAGCAGTTCTGCGCAAACATGCGGAACCAGTTTTATCTAATACATCTGACACTACGGTTTGTGTAAATGTTTTTTTTTTTTTT
>NW_015152189.1:0-1263 GCF_000732505.1 Cyprinodon variegatus
GTGTAGAGACTAATGGATTAGCAAATTAATCGTTAGTTGCAGTCCTGGTCATATTAAATATTTACTACATTTCAGTGGCGGCTGGCCAATAGAGGGCGCTAGGACGCCCCCCCATCCGCCCAATGACCCTGATTAAGGCATAATAAAAAATATATATATAATATAATTTTAAATTAAAATGTCAAATATTTCAAAATATATCAATACATACTTTTTAGATATGAAAGATAAATATTTATAGAGAGAGATAAATGTCGGAAGAAACGTCCTTTTTCCAGGACCTGGTTTAGCTCCAAGGCTAGGCTATCTGCATGCAGCGAGGCTAAGGCTTTATCCTGCTTTCCCTGCCTCCGTTTTCAAAGGTCAGGATCTGATCCAGCAGGGATAAAGGCAGCTAGGACTGATTTAAAACACTTTATAGAAAAGGCAAAGAATAATGAACAATCTGGGATTCACATGGAAAATAATAGAATATAGTCTAGATGTTTGTATATTTGCATAGTTGCTCTAAAATAAACACATTCTCAGAAAAAGAACTAGTTTTTAATACATTAAATAAAATATAAAGCTGACTAATAGCTTCTCCATTATTAAACTGGTTCATTATCTTTTTAGGTTTATGACCCAATATTGGACCAAAACACAGATTAACCTTCACAGCCTCAGAAGGGAAAGATTCATGGACAAAAATGAAACCTGGTCATTAAATTATGTTTTATTTTTATAAAGTGTTTTTATAATGTTATTTGTTGTAGGCATTCATATAAACATACTGGAGTGATAACTTAGTATACGTTTGATTATTTTTGGTATACGTCTATTTTGAATTTATAACCCCCCCCTGGAGAAAACTCCACTGCTAAATTTTTATCTGCAGGGAAGGTTTAATAATCATCTGCTGCTGCAACTTTTCACACAATCTATGGGGATTTATGATGCACTAAAATATCTTTGTTGTACCTGGAATTAGCTTGAATTCTGAGCGAAATTAACAAATCAGCTTGTAGTAGACCTTCCACAGACACAGATATACTAATAACCATCAAGTTAAACCTTTTGTAAACATAGCAGGTGCTTAATGAATAGAAGGATAAAAAAATATCTGTGTTTTAATTTCATTTTATCTAATTCAATTCAATTCAGTTTATTTATATAGCGCCAAATTCACAACACATGTCATCTCAAGGCACTTTACAGTTCAACCAGATCAAACAGTCAAATTGATACAAAGTTTTCTATCTAAGGAAACCCAGTTGATTGCAT
>NW_015152189.1:3842-5764 GCF_000732505.1 Cyprinodon variegatus
TATATTTCTGTCTTAATGCAATGACTTTAGGCCACAGTTGAGCAACAGAAACATTAGCTAAATGCCACATGTTGTGGCGATAGTCTAGTTTTTCCACTTGTATTTCCTCTGAGCTCCTGCAGCAGTGAGGACTCGTTTGTCTTTGACTGCTGCAGAGTAAAGCTGAGTAAAGCGTCAGCGTTTAAATTCCTCCGTTCGTCCCCCATCCTGCTCTGTTGTCTCCTGCTATCTTCTCCGTGAGCAACACTTGTTTCGACCAATGGGATGAGGGGATTCTGGATCGTTAAATATATGCTGTCAGCTCATTGGTCACAACGCAGGACAGGGACAGGAAGAAGTTTACCGTAAGTTTTGAATCTAACGTGCCCTTGTTCTTCATTTCCATTAGCATTTTACTGACTGTTTTTCACTCTCTCACTAATACGGGACAAAGTGCGCTCCTTTTCCACTAAATACAAGATAGGTACTTCTATTTCTAAATATGGAACCATTCTGTTTTTCAAGGGACGGTTGGCAACCCTACTTTCAACCCCTCCCCTTGAGGAGCAGAGGGCTGCCATTGTGCGGCGTGGGGAGCAGTGTGGGGTTAAGGGTGTTGCTCAGGGACCCAGAATGCAGGCTGCGGGGATCGAACCGTTGTTCCATTAGATCAGCGTACCCATAATCAATAGGTATCTGCAAGATGTCAGATTTGCATTCATCCATTTAGTTTTGTATGAAAAACAAACTTTAAATTATCTAAACTGGAGTGTATCTCTTTAGTCATCTACAAAAAAAAACAAAAAACAATTTAAGGTCAGATTGCCATAGGCTTCGAAAAATACCAAAAACTAAGTAATTACATTTTTTTTACATGACTAAAGAGATTTATGCCCATTGAGGTAGTTTAAAGTCTATTTTTCGTACTAAGCTAAAGGGATAAACAGGTATTTAATATGGGTATGCTGGTCTGACCGGGTATGCTCATCTAATAGAACATCGGGTATTTGCAACCTTCTTTGAGCCCAAGTGCACTGCCCTAACCGCTACACCCCCCCTCAAATAGTCATCAACTTAAGTAGAAATGTTGGCTATCTATACATTACTGGGGTCATTATTTTTTAGGCAACTTTTTATTTCTACTTCTCACATTATTATTATTATTTTTTTACAATTATCTCTACTTTCTACTCCTCACAGTTTAAAAATAGAATCATCAGTTTATGTTTCATTTAAGCTCATTTTCATTATGCCCTGTTGGTTTTAAAAAAATATATAAAATCATCCAGACAATTAATTTCTTTGTGGTTGGACTGGGTGCTGCCCCAACGTGTTGCTCACCACATACCAAAATAAATCTTTTCCACAATGATGCAAAGTTAAATTTGACACTGTTACCATTAGTTATAAAACTAAGAAAATGAAGTCTAAGGAATTTACGTATTGTCCAGAATTGAAGAAAAATGTTCCTTTAATAGGGTAGAGCAGTAAAGCTTCTGTCCGTAACATTTCTTCCTGCATTACTTTTATACTTTAAGTAGTTTTAATAATGGTACTTTTAAACTTTTACTGGAGTAAAAAGCTGAAGTAAGCTTTTTAAGCTTAACTTCTACAAGAATATTTTTAAACAGTAGAATTTATAGTTGTACTGGAGTACAGTAGAAGCCATTCAAAATGGCCCTTCCCAGTCAAATGCCAGCTGGAAGGCAGCCGACTTTCAGCCACTGGGGTGACCCCCTCCTTCGGGGCGTGCATATTTTTTACTCACTGAATTACAGGGTATGACCAGGAGATGGCGCTTCTTTTTAACTTTTCATGTCCACAAATCATGACAGAAAGAATATTTTAGTACAAAGATCGATGTTGAAAAAGGATGTGTAGGGGACCAGCCAATGACCAGCCAATGACCAGCCAAGGACCAGCCAAGGACCAGCCAAGGGCCA
>NW_015152189.1:6287-11373 GCF_000732505.1 Cyprinodon variegatus
ACAGGGTATGACCAGGAGATGGCGCTTCTTTTTAACTTTTCATGTCCACAAATCATGACAGAAAGAATATTTTAGTACAAAGATCGATGTTGAAAAAGGATGTGTAGGGGACCAGCCAATGACCAGCCAATGACCAGCCAAGGACCAGCCAAGGACCAGCCTGTCATGTTCGGCTTAATTTGCCTAACCCACATGCAGAACACTCGGAGGCAGAAGAAAAGTTCAAAGATTTATTTACAATAAAGAACAACAATGGATCAGGTTCAGTAGAGGCTTGACTGGTCACAAGTGGGTTCACTGCAGGGGAGGACAGAGAAGTTTAGCGGAGGTCCAGGGAATTTTACAGGTTGAGAATGTATCAGGGCTGTACCTGTTCTTGGGTGGAGCAGAGCTGCAGAGGGAGGGAACCTTGAGGGTCCAGAGGCTGACGGCAGGCAGAGGGCTGAGGTGGAGGCAGACCTTACTGAGTGCAGACAGGTCACTGATTGAGTTACTGGTCATCTTCTGAGAGCGGGCAGGCAGATCTTTGGCAGGAACTGTTCTCCAGAGAACTTCTGAGAACGGACAGGCAGATTACCAGCAGAGAAACTCTCCAGAGTTTCAGGTTTCAGGCAGGTTCAATCGTTACTGGCAAACACTCTGGCACTGGAGTGAAGCCCTCCGCCTCCTTAAGTACGGATCTCCTGATGAGCAGATGAGGAACAGGTGGTGCAATCAGCCCTGGCTCCAGGAGATCTCGTACGCCCTCTGGTGGAGAAAGTGGACAGACCTCCAGATCCCAACACTGCCAAGGGCCCATCAAGGAAAGTGGGGAAACTTTGGAATTCCCACTACTGTAATAAACTTTACTAAGGCCTGGTGGGTTTGCTGATTGGGGAAAATACCTGATTTTTCAGAGCCGATCAAGAATCAACAATCTTCCATCTCCAGTTATCAACTGATTTCTGAATTCAAATCTGTTATTCTGGGAATTAAACAACTATAATTAGAATTGGTAGCCTTCAACAGGGTGCACAAGCCATTACCTCTAAACTGTCACTAAAAACAACCATGAATAAATTACAGGTTAAATGGTCGATTGAACTTCTGTGGCATTATTTTATTTCAAATGTCTGGGGGGTAAGCTGCTGTAAGGAGGGATAAAGACAAAACAACCCGGTCAAGTAGAGGGATGACAGAAATCAATAGACAGGAGGAGAGAACATAACAATAAAGGGGATTGATTTATTTGTAATGAGTGATGGAGACGGCTTGGCGGAGCGATTTGTACGCGTCACATCTGGCCGGATTGTTGGGCTGTTTTGTCAGTCACTGAATGGAGAATTGTGATGCTGACTGACAGCACAGGTCGGAGCGGGAGATGCAGATTTGCATTTTCATTACGTTCAAGATTGACTCTTTTCTCTTGGGGTTCGACTCAAACAGACACACACACAAACGGGCTCTATGTTTTCCATGCACTGCTGTGCAAAGGGCTGCAGAAAGACGGTCCTGCCGGAGTTAATATTCTATATCAAAGCAAATTTTTCTCTCTGACTGGAAGATACAATGAAGCTCTCTAAATCGAGCTCACACGGATAGTGACTTCTGCTAAGCAAATATTTTTAACTGCAAATATCCCTTAGGTGAAAGTAGAAATGGTCTCGCTGTAAAATCATGGCAGGAAATGAAAGTAAAAAAGTGACTGAAGGATCAATAACCCGATTCGGGGGCATCAGGGCAAGGAGCCAGTCTACTAAAAAAAGGATGAGGAGCCCAAACTCTGCTGCTGTGAGATGGAAGCAGCTGAATCCTGATCCAGCCTGATCCTGCAGGCTGTGTATTCACATTCTGAGCTGGCAGACAGAAATATGGAGCCAGAAGTTCAAACTAGCCTCTGTGAAGTTATATCCAACACGAAGCACAAGACTTGCTCCTCTTATCTCCTCATTCTGCTCTACATGAAAAGTTTCCTTGATAAATTTGAGACGGATATTACATTTTATATAATTAACTAAACATTTGCATTTTGGGTTATTGTTGGAATAGACTTGCTGTTGCAGTAATTAAACAGAGATCTTTAGAAGTAGTCATTTTTGTGGTTGATCTAACAACAGTGGAAGGTCTGTGAGGAATCTTTCCTCCTCACATCCCTGCCCTCAGGCTCTTTAATGCATTTAAGGTGAAATTGCAACTCTGGCTTCAAGCTAAGCTTCATCACCCACCAGCTGTGCTTAACTTACAAATAATTTCCTTCCCACGGGGGAGGAAATTCCTGCAGCCAGGCTTCAAAATTGCCGACTGACAGAAGCTCTTAAAAGAGCATTTTGAAGTTTCTGGCTTCAGAATGAGATTTTTCCGACATTATAGGTTTGGACTTAGATTGGATGCTGGGAAACTATTTGCAAACCGATTTCAATTTTCTAACCAGAAGAGTTTCTTAAGATTCACAGGTTAATAGCTGATTAACAAAGATGTTGATGCTTTCTTAGCTTCAGATCAAAACACAACGTTTGAATTTAAATAAAGCAACGCCTGCAGTTTATAATGTCCAAAACCTAAAATACTCCACATCTTTGAGACAAAACAGTTTTTTCAGGTAGACCTTCCAGATGCCTGAGCTGGTCACGGTATTCTGTTCATAGAGCTAAAGATGTATTTACATCATGAAGCTGGTTTATTTTTGTCCCAGATAAGAAGTGGTTGTGGTATTAAAACCAAGATAAGGCATTAAGTCAGAATGTTCCAGATATTCTGATCTAATTAGGAGGTATTCTAGAAAAAATTTAAGTAACATGAAATAGGCCACAAATCAAAATAGAAACTTTGGGACATGTTTACAACTTGTTTTGATACAAGATTCCTTAACGCTGTTGGTGCGATGGACTGAACACACATCAGGATACAGCTGAGCTTGAAAGTTTACATACCCCCGCATAAAGAAAAAAATGTACCACACTATTCCTAGAACTGCACATTTCTGGACAGAGATGTCTGATGTATTTCTACTTCTACTTTTAAGGCTAGGCTTAAAACTTTCCTTTTTGATAAAGCTTCTAGTTAGAGTGGCTCAGGTTATCCTGAGCTATCTCTATAGTTCTGCTGCTATAGGCTTAGACTGCTGGAGGACATAGGGACCCCTTTTTCATCATTCTGCTTCATTCTATCTCTATTCTCCCACTCTGCAGAATCTGTTAGTTCAATCTCTAACGTTCTGCTCTCTCTGCTTTTTCTCATAGTAGCTTCATCTGGTCTGTTCCTGTTTGGCTGTGACTCCATCCTGGAGAGAAATATCAGCTGTGCTGCTGCCATCAACACCTTTGTTTCTAGATGTTGGAGCTTGGCCTGTTTTCCAGTGTAGTCCTGTTTCTCTGACTGTGACTAACTGGATGTGCTCTCTTCATCCTCTGGCATGGGAGCTGGCTCGGAGCTCGTCTGCCTGGCTGTGTGTTTCCTGGACGGGGCCGCCTGTGGAGCTGGTTGACAGTTGCCTTTTGTATCTATGCTTCTTTTTCTATGTCTGCTTCTGTCTCCTTGAACCCCAGTGGGCCTCAGCAGATGGCCGCTCACACTGAGCCTGGTTCTGCTGGAGGTTTCTTCCTGTTCAAAGGGAGTTTTTCCTCTCCACTGTCGCTACAAGCATGCTTAGTGTGAGGGATTGCTGAAGAGTCAATGAGTCGATGCAATCAGCTGGTTTTCCTTAGATAGAAAACTTTGAATCAATCTGACTGGATGATCTGGTGAACTGGAAAGTGACCTGAGATGACATGATGTGAATTGGAGCTATAGAAATAAACTGAATAGAATGGAATTGACTGACCTTACTAAGGGAGAAATGTAACCCGTTTTCTAACGGTTTCTTTCAACAAAGGCTGAGTAGCTTCAGTACCCATGAGACAAGTCTTGTTCATTATGCAGTTCACATCTTACATTTAAAGAGAGAAGAATTAGACTTAGAAAACATTTATTGTCATTTTATATACACAGTGTATACAAAACTACATTTCATTTTGCACAGCTGCATTAACTCTTATGCCTCAAAGTAAAGATATTATGGACCGTTTTCAGCCACTTCTATGCTAGAGTGACTGAGGCCACTGCCTTTGGGTCTAAAGTTGGGGAAAAGAGGTGTGATTGATCCTGTCCTTCTCCACATGCAGCAATAAAAAGAGAGACTGAGGCAAAAATCGATATGAGACTTATAGGGGTTGCTCCAGTGCTGTGAATATAATGCTATAACCACTCTGAGCAGAACAGAGTGAGGTCATGGAAGATCAGACGGGGAGGAACTGCCAGTTTAACGACCACACAGGTTATCACGCTTTTCAAAAAGAGCAGCACAGACGTTTGATAAAACTGCACTTTTCCCCAGTCAAGATGTCAGATCAGATGCCAGAAAACCCCCCATGTCTGAGAAGAGCAGGGGAAATATTCATCCTAAACATTCAGAGCCATTTAGCCCCCAGGCTGCACCCCAGCTGTATTTTACCAGCTCCCCTCTGCCGCCGTCACTATTCCCAGCGTCTAATTGTCTATATGGCGAAAGACAGCGTTCTAAATAGGACAAATGGGCGAGGGTGAGAGGAGGCAGTGATGTGTCAAACCCTGGCACTGTCAGTGAGAAGTTGGAGAGTCAGAGTGATTAAAGCAATGAATCACTATTGAGGGGGTCTCAGCCCCAGTGTCATTGCTAAGTCTGGTATTAGGAGAGCAACATAAGCAGTACCTAGAAGGTTCTATGGAGAATGGATGACAGACTGATGTGTGCATGTATGTGGGAGATAACCAGCGTTCTGAGATGTGGACATGATGTTTCAGCATGGCCGCCGTGTGACGACGAGCTGCATAGATGTGTCCAATTTTATCCTTATTTCAGCCTCAGTGAGACAAGACTCATAAATCCAGAGATGGGATGTGAGCTTTGACACAGCAACAGAATGGCTTGGAAACTCAGGTTAGACAATTAGGCATTAAAGGAATAGTACACCCAAAACATGATTAGCCTTCATTTTCTACTCACCCCCATGCTGAACAACACTCTGGAGTACTTTTTTGATATCTCAAATTTTGACAAAACTTCACCGGCCTTTGAAAAAATAAATAAATC
>NW_015152189.1:12007-18660 GCF_000732505.1 Cyprinodon variegatus
AAAAACAAAAAAAAAAAAAACAAAAAAAAAAACAGCATTTTTTTGTATTAAAAAATTTAACATATAATTTAAACCACAAATCCATATGGAAAGTTCAGACAACTTAGTAGCAGCAATTTTACTCTCGGTTTAAATTGTTCAGCTTTTAAATGACTGCATTTCTTAGACGCTATTTTCCGTTTTAGGATTCTGATTGTCAGAGAAGTTGTTATCAATCTTCCACTTATAGGCAGCCTATAGGAAGCAAGATTCCTGGAAATTCTGTTTCTATTGGCCCACAGAGATAAAAGGCTCAACCAATCAGTTCTTTTCTGCCTTTTTATGGCTCCTTTTGCATTATTAATCTTGTTAATAAGGACTATTATTAGCTAAATGAAATGCAACAGCATAGATACAGGGAAGGACCCAGACAACTAAGACATAAAACATTACCTTTTAAACTTGAATGTATAGTTCCCTAAATGTGCTCATTAGACAGGAGAAATGTAAGAGTAGGAGATTTGGGCTTCTGACTTGTCACCTGCTGAAAGGTTTGATCTAAATCTGACGTTGCTCAGTGCTTGATCTTGAAGAAGGACAGCTATGCTGAGCTGCACGCCATCGTGTTCACAGGTCTGGAAACAGCGGGGTGTTTTCAATTTTCTATTCCTTTTTATAAAAGCTGAGAGAAATATGCATGAGTGATGGCATTCTGATCAGGATTTTTTTACCGTCTCACTAGGAAAGAGGAGAATTCATTAGTTGTTAGCTGCCCAGGTAAGAAGGAGATAAAAAATGTCTTTTTATAAAATTTCAGGCTGAGCGAGGTCCCACAAAGATTTCCAGAAGCACTACTCATTTGATCCGTCCGTCTTACTCATTATAAAACTATGAGAAATAAAATCTGTCCCATTTTATGACACTAATCTGACATTTGAAACATTTGTTGTGTGGGTGTGATGAATGCATTCAATATGAACGCGAACCACAACCAAAGGCAATGACAAGAAGGAAATGGAACAACAGCAAAAACAAAGACGTATGCCCACACCCTAACACAAAAGCACCACCGCAGCAGAAGAAAACCCCGGGGGCAACCCCGACAAGGGGGCAAGAAACGGCGGCAAAAGCCGAAAGCCCACTAATGAAAAGCCGAAGTAAAAAGAAGAAAAAAAACATTTTCTGTACTTGAACTGCCTTGTTGAATTGATCGGTTGTGTAGCAGCAGTTATCAACAATGTCATAGAAGAAGTTGTTTTCTGGATCCACATTGTCTTCCATGGCCTGACTTTTATAATCGATGAATGTTTTCACTTCCAGGTTATCGGCAATAACAGTTGTAGGTTTTGGTGTTGTGTCCATAAGGGATGAAGAAACAGTTCATGAAGATTGTGACATGGTGAAAGTGAGTCGTGCGTGATATCACCTGTACTCTGTGAGGTCCTGAATGACCAAAATCTTCCCCTCAGCTTGATGTTCTACTCAGCTTGATGAAGACCTTACAGTTGGTGGTCCATGTGGACCGGATCCTCTTCTGCTTCCTCAGGAACCGGACCTTCTTAGTCAGGTACTCGTTAACCCCAAAGGGGTGACGGCTCCCCTGCCGGACAGGGCCCTGCCTCCGCGCTGGTGTAAGAAAGTTGCTTAACATTCTGGTGAACTGTTCCAATTCAGCCACCCTCAAAATCCTCTAAGGGCGGGTTCTTCTAAGGACCCATGCTGGCAACAGGAATGTAAACACCGCCATTAAACAGTCAAGACGCTGCTAAGCCCAAGATGCCACTTTCCCCATTCCAATTAATTTTACAGCAATCACTGCAATACAATTAATTCTGTAACTGTAGAAGAGACTTCTGCTCCTCTCTGCAGGTATTATGGCTCAATGAGCAAACTGCTCGTAGTGTCTCAGGTTTAAAGGCTGCCTTCTCCAGAAGGCCTGTTAAAGCTTCTTCCACAATCTAGACCATGGTTCCTAGAGTGCCACTTTAGAACAATCCAATGTTTTCCCTTAGCCATTCTTAGGTGTTTTTAGCTCTGTGCTTTTGGTCATTTTCTGTTGCAAGACCAATGACCTGCAACTGACAACAACCTCTCTGACATGGGCAGCACCTTTCTGTAGAATCCTTTAATAGGCTTGAGATTTTATCGCACCGTTCAGAGATTTAGGAGACCCTATGGCCATTGAAGCAAAGCAGCCCTAGAACATAACAGAGCCTCATGCATGTTTCACAGCAGGGACAGCCTTCATCATCACCTAAAACAGGCGTCTTCAACGTTTTCCAGGCCAAGGACCCCAAACTGATGGCGAGATGGAGCGGGGTCCCCTAATTAAAAATATTGTATAAAATAGTGTTCTATCAAACCAGTCCTATAGTCACTCTATTACAGATGGAGTAATGTAACTAAAGTAATCCCTCCCTGGGATTATTAAAGTAATTCTGATTCCAGGTTGATGGGACAGGTGTTGTGACTGAAACGGTGCCCAGCTTGAAAGAGCTCCTGTGTGTCGCTAAATGTGTGCATTGATCATGGGCGGTTCTAGACAGGGGCCAACGAGGGCCCCTGTAGATCATGTCCTGGCCCCTGTACTGAAGACATAATATTCAAAGAAATTCTAATGATGATATTTGCTGGAACAGACATGATTACCGATAGGCCCTTGGGATCTATTTTTTTTCTATCTTTTTTTCAATAAAAGTTCTGTTTTACAAATTATTTAAAAACAATAAAGTTATAGCTTCAGATGTGTTGAGATAGCGTCCCAGTTTTCATCTGTTAAATGTTACTTTCAAAACAAATTCCTCTCATTTTCACGGCTGAATTTATAAATTTTTCTTGAGTTCTAATTCAGATTTTAGAAAAAAACATAATTTTAACTCAAATTAAGTCAAAAATATGTAAAATTTCTAATTTATGAATGTCTATTGATCTAACAAGAAATAGAATTTTAATAATTAAACCTAATTGAATAGAAATGTCACTTCATGCAGCTCTCTTAATATATTTGAATCCCTTGCCCTGTTTTATATTTAATACCTTTTCTGTGCCCCCATGAAAACACGCTGGCCCCCTCCTGGCCCCCTCGTACATTTGGTCTAGAAACGCCACTGGCATTGATATCTGAAAGACATCTTCAGCCTCCATTTATCTGTTTACTACAGAGTGATGAATTCATGTTCATGTGGATTTAAAGACATTTCATTTGGTGGAAAAAAAGAAGTCTAATCAACCAAAACTTTCGTGACCCCCATGCAGTACCTCTGAGGACCCCTTAGGGGTCACGGACCCCCTGTTGAAGACCTCCGACCTAAAACAATGGGGCAACTCACTTTCTTTTCTGTTATTATGCGGAAGCACATAATGTAAAAAAACACAAAATGAAGTCATAAATAAGATGGCTACCTCCTCTTTTTTACACTTTCTCTAAAATTTCTCAGCCAGAACCTCAGGCAGACAGGCTGATGGGATTAACAATAGCGTTTATTGACAATAAATTGAATCTGAAATTCAGCAGCTAGGACGAAAAAGGCTGGAATCTTTCTAGAGGGAAAAACTGAGGTTAGTGGCCACCTAAATCTGGAGAACAATTACGAGCTTGTGAGTCACTAACCTTGTTTTAAAGTTCAGTCCGAGTCCAGAAGAAGGAATTAATCTAACGGGATGATTTCGCACAGCATGCGACGGATGCCGCCCAGAGAGTTCCAGGAAGCAAAGCCAAGAAGGCTGCTGAACTGGCTGATGAGCAGAAGCAAGCAGGTGAGGAAAAACAGGAGTTTCCAGAAGGCGAAGCCAAAGCAGGAGTTGTAATGGATTACTGTAGTGGATATGGATGGACCCAAAGACGACCCGCAAACAGGTCAGTGAAGCTTTTACAGTCTTTATTTTAGTGAGAGGGCGGCACGGACTCCCGGGAAGAGCGGTCAGGTTCAGCGACAGGCAGCTCCTATAGACAGAGTGGTGACCAGTGGAGGCAGGCAGTCTGGTTACAGGAGAGGAGGGAGTCCGTGCTGGGGAAATCCAAGGTTCAGTCCGGGTCTTGACAAGGGGGGAGTCCGTAAATCCAGCAGAGGTATCCAAGGGAGAATCCAGGGGAAGTTCCGAGTCCAGATCCAGTTCAATATCCACAGAAGCAAAGACTGTTCAAAGGGTCAGGCAATCTCAGTAACTCACAGGCAGGCTGGGTCAGAAACACGGGTTGCCAGTCCAGATCTCTGAGGCTGACGAGCAGGGCTCAGGCGGGCAGACAAAAATCCAGAAAGGGGTCAGGCAGGCTCAAAAAAGAGGGGCAAAAACAGGTCGAGGTTCAGACAGGCAGAGGCACACAAAGAAAAGGCTGGAAGTTCTCACCAAGAGGCTAGAGACGTTCTGGCCCTGGAGGCAGGAGGGACGGAGCTTTTAAGCAGGAGGGGAGGAGTGAGAACAGGTGCACTGATTGCAATTAGCAGCTCCAGTGCCAGGAACGTTACAGGAGTCAATAAGGTAAACAGAAGTCCAGGCCAGAAGATCAGAGATCCAAAGACGATCCAATTCAGGGTCAGGGGACAGACCCAAGGTTGTAAGTAGGCAGAATCCAAAGACAGTTCAGGCAAACAGATTAGAACAGATCAGAACAACACACAGGGTATGCTAGAGAACTCTTAATAAAGGCTTGAATAATCTGGCACTGATGACTGGGGGCAAGCAGCTTAAATAGAGCCAGAAGCAGGTGGATGAGATGAACAGCAATGAGAAACTGGGCAGAGCTAGGCCGTGAATAGAATGAACTATTAAGCCAATCATCAGGGCCAAGATCATGACCAACGGAGAGATGCAAATTTATTTTTTCAAACAAGTTAAAAAAAAGATGTTAAAAAAAATTGCTTCAAGAATCCAGCAATATCACAAGCTGGAAAATGATGGATATGATGGCATTGGTCATGATATAGAAAATATAAATAACCCAAGTAAGTTGAGTAGCGAGAATCATGTGTTTCTTTCTTTGATGCATCGATGTAAATGTGCTCCGTGTGAAATAGTTTTTCTAAACCCAAGTTTTATGACTTTATTATTGTCCTCATTACAATTGTCCCATAGTTGCAGTAAATGATTTAGAGCAGAGATTGAAGTTTTATCCCTGCACCAATTCCTCCTGCAGCCTATATTTCACCTCTGTGTGGACCCAGACATTGTTTGTCTGAAATAAACACTATAAACTGAACTCAAATGAGTAATAGCTCACATTTTAGACTGGAGGGAATTTGCAAGCATTGTTATCACCTTCAGCCATGCCGCATTCACTGCAGCGGAAAAAGAGGAACATAACAATTTGCATGATATTGTTGTGTCCCTGTCAGTCCCATCCCCTTTGTTTAATCTGTTATTAGTCATTCACACATAATGGCTGTGCTGTTTCAGATCATTTAAAGTCCCTTTCCAGCAGGACGGTGCAATCGAGCGTGATGGAAAGCTAATTGAAGTCCACTGACACCATTAGCAAAGCGCCATCAGGCTGATAAACAGTCATATAACAAGAGGCTGGATGGCTCAGGAAGAAGGAGAGATAAAAATGGTAAAATCTGCGAAGGGTCAGACAGCGTCGCCCCTAACAAGCCTGGGAGAGACGACTGAAAGAGGAGGAGAGCAAAGGAGGAAATCATTTAAAGCATCCAAATTAACAAAGCTAACTTCTTTAAACATCCTGAGGTTTCTGTTAAAGCAGGCTTGAAAGAAAAGAAAAACGTTTTCATGGCAGTTTAGGATCTCTTCGGGATATTTTCTTCTTTCTGGTGAAGCGGGACTTCATCCGGTTCAGCACCCTGCAACACACAAGTCCGCTTCTGTCTTATCTCTAAAGGTCACACGGTACATTGACCTGCTAGCTTCTGTCATAGGCTGGCCTTTATCTCTGTGCTGCAGCTAATGCACCATGACTGTTGCCTTTGCTAAAAGGGCTAACCTGCACACAGTACCTGAAAATGTACTTTGTAGGATAGTCTTAAAGAGAGGGAATTTTGTTGCGTTTGTGAAGCAGGCACAGAATGCCTAAGCATCTTAACTGATTAACAGTCCATTTTTTTTTACAATCATTTTCTAATCATTTATTTCAAAAGAAAAACAAATCTTTAAACTCTGCAGAGAGCTGGATATTAAAATGATCATTCAGGATGTTTCAAGTGAAGTTACAACCAATTACTTAACAAATGTTACGTCCACCAGGCTTGTTTGGTAACATTAAAGGAGACCACACAAGGATTTTATTTAAAGTAAAAATTTAATTTATTAAATTATAATAAAGAAACAATACCTAAAAAGGAATAAATAAAATGGGGAATAGGAAATGGCTTAATGCAACCAATAACTAAACAGAAATAAGCAAATGCAACCAAACCTAACAAAACCCAACCATAGGACAGGATACAAACCAAACCAAACGGGGTTCTGAGGAGGTAAGAGAGAGACGCCTCCTGTCTGCTGCTTGCATGACAGCTTTTAAAGGAGACGAGCACCAATTAGGGCAAAACAGATCACCTGCAGAAGGTCTGCATCCAGAACCCTGCAAGGAAGGCTGCAGAAACCCACTGCAGCCGTAACACTAAGAAATGCTTCTTTAGTAAATGATTGTTGGGATCTTTTAGGATTGTTTGCACAATGATAAACTACGGAAGAGGATTAGGGTCACTGGAAAAAAAAAAAGT
>NW_015152189.1:20472-25133 GCF_000732505.1 Cyprinodon variegatus
GAATCACTTCCGTCTTCACATCTTGGTCACATCAGCCTTTCTTCCAGGAACATGTACATCCCAATGACCTGTTAGGTTCACTACACGCTCAAATGGCTGCAGATGTTACTCACCGGGGGACGTTGCTCAGCTGTGTTTGCTCTGCTCCCCTCAGCCTTGACAGGAAGCCAAAGAGTCGAGCTGTTTATCTTAGCAGTTGATTTCCTCTCAGTGTTTGTCTTCCTACCTTTCTTTTCCTGCCGCGATGCTGCATTTGGCAAATCAATAATGTTATTCTTAACCAAGGGCTCCTTGGAATTAAAGTAATTATTTCCTCCATTATCCAACCGCATCTCTTCTTTTGCCAGGAGCATCCTTCATTAGGGACCACTGAAAAATGTCTCCCCTCACAAACACCCACCTACCCTCATAAATGTTCTCTAAAGACATATTGCTGTGGATTGTAGCGATAAACCTGAATGCTTAGAGGAGAAACAGACAACCGTGTCACCTTTTTGTACCCCCCCATCTCATCTTCCTCTCTTTGCCAATTCAGTCAGACACCCATTAGGCTGTATTGGTCTCAAGAGGCGGTTCCTCCCATATTGCACATGTATGCGAGCAGTTTCATTCAGTGAGATGGCTTACCTCCTCACCTAACTGTGATAGAGGCAAAGCTCTGGGGAAATGAAGAGAGTCGCTGCCAAATCAAATCTGCAGCAAGGAGGGAGAGACAATAGTTCAGATCAGCAAGTCTCTGCCACCTTAAGGCTCTTTCAGCGGGACCTCTTAAAGTGGCATTTAAGAGCTTGGTTATGCTAAAAGCTTAGATGAATTCATTATCTTACATTTAGTGTATAACTGTCGTCATGTTTGTTTTCTGCAAAAAAACGGATGACTAATTGTGGATGCTTAAGTCAACAGCTGGTTTTGAGAGGAACTGAAATCACAGAACATCTAAAGAAAATCTTATCTTAAAAACAAACAACCGTTCATGAAAATATCATTTCATGATCCTTTAAAGGAAAAGTCGCTCACATTCAGAATCCAAACTTCTGAAAGTTCTTTAAATCTGAAATGATTCCATCCTGTTCAATAAATGATCAGTGTTTTTAATTCAGAGTAATTTTCATGTGAATGTGCTTTACTGGAGGCATCCATGTTTGTCAAAGAACACTACTGCCACCTACTGGTTAGTGACATTGTCACGGTGCGGTATCGGCTGTTGATCAAGTCCCAGTGCTGTATCTGGTGTTTGTCACAACGCGCTATTATCCAAGTCATCTTGAAAACATTCTTCTTCCAAATGCTGGCTACATATTACGGGTTTTTTCTCTGGCCAGAAGTTCGATGGCAAATCCTCCCTCTTCAAGTTGGCGATCCAACGACCAACCCGTCCGTGGAGGATCAGGAATCAGAAAGGTGGAATAACTCTTTTTTTCCACTTTTACCCGATGTATTCCAGCATCCAGCTGCCATGCACGTGGGCATTGTCAGTTTCACTATAGCTCTGGTGAATTTCAATGGTGAAGTCCTCTGGAAATCTTCAATAATTGTTGTTGATTGCAGATGTGTCTAGTAGTTCCCATTGATTTAGCTTGGAAAGCGGGGAGAATGGCGCTAGGCTTACCGCACCGTGACGTCACTGCCGGTGTTGGTACGGGATCTGCTCGGGTCCTGCTTCATGCCAGTGATTTTACGAGCACATGATTGGCTGAACGTTGCCACATGACGTAAAATGGTTGCCCAGACAACGATAATAACACCCGGCAGCGTCCGTTAGCGTGTCTAATGACCAATAAAGTTTTAAATGATTGATTACAATAGGGAAAAAAAATCTGTTTCTGGTGAACAAAGTAACTGTTAGACCATGATATAAAGGGAGAGAGCTGGGTATAGCTAACAGGTTAGCCTCTTGTAGCTCGATCAGTGAGCCATATTACGCTACACTACTTTTAACTTTGTGTCAACAACAACCGTTCATTTTCTACAAGTAAAATAACTGTTTGAATTGTTTAAATTCTCTATGAAAGTCATTTCTGACATGTTCCATTTGTCCTTCCTGTCCTCAGATCTTAATTAAAAGAATAAAAATAAGCTAAAAAATGTATATTGGAATGCAGTACTTTCTTTCAAGACTTTGAATGACTGTTTTCTACTTTCGGCTACTTTAGATCACCAATGAAATGTAAAATATTACCAAATATAGGTAATAATATGCTGATACTCCAAAAGAGATTTGATTCTTAAAAATTGGTGCAATACAGTTTGTCCGAGTGGAGCTGCCATGTGTTGACGTCATAAGAAGGGGCGGGGCCCCGAGCAGATCTAACGGCTCGAGCAGATCTGGTAAATACCCCAGAAGATGTCAGGATTGAGGTATCAGTGATCGCGACGAAGATGAATATTTTTTCAAGATGACTTGGATAATAGCGCGTTGTGACAAACACCAGATACAGCACTGGGACTTGATCAACAGCCGATACCGCACCGTGACGTCACTAACCAGTAGGTGGCAGTAGTGTTCTTTGACAAACATGGATGCCTCCAGTAAAGCACATTCACATGAAAATTACTCTGAATTAAAAACACTGATCATTTATTGAACAGGATGTAATCATTTCAGATTTAAAGAACTTTCTGAAGTTTGAATTCTGAATATGACTTTTCATTTAAAAACTCAACAACAATCCTTCAATCTTTACCTTTCAGACTCAAAGGAAAATCTTTGCTTTTTTAATAAAGCCGTGTTAGATTTCAGCTAGAAGAGAAATAAAATGTTGTTTTACTCTATTCTCTGCTGAAATAGAGACTACCAATGCAGAACCATCTTTACTCTCCAAAGTAAATCTCTTTTATGATGAAAAAGGCAGCAGCCATAGTTTGTGAATGATTGTGTAAGTGTGAACAGCCCAGGTAATTTCAGTCCATGACCTGCCTGCTGGTGCACATCTCTGTGTGAGCTGATCTGTGTGGCAGCATCTATGGGGGATTTCTCTGTGTAGCAGGGACTGCTGCAGCTTCAGCTTTTCATTAAAACAGTAGGCCTTGCAGACATTCCCCAGAGGCCGTCTTTTTCACACAGCTCAAGCTGATAAATTGCCAAACTGGGGAAGGGAGAGACCATGTAAAAATGGTTTACTTTTAGCTAGATACACAGAAAAAGAAAACAGTAGGGAGAAACAGGCGGCTCTAGAATTACGATTGATAGAAATGTCTTCATCCTGTGTGGATTTAAAAAACATGTTTTTGCCTCTAAAAAAGATTGCAGTCTTTAAACGTTATTATTTACATGAACATTAAATATATTTTGCTTCAGTCACATACAAAAATACAGCCTTTAAAGATTTCTTGTGCTTCTTTGCTTTATCCCGGTATGTTTGGATCATCATTAGGTTGCATAACCAAAGTGTACTGAAGCTTAATATTAGACACTGAGAAATCCATTTTTGGACGAGTGATATTGGGGTTTCAGGCCTAGATCATCACAGACGTTAGACCAGGAGTGGGACATTTCAGTTCCTGAGGGCCGGTAGATGTGCCTTTGGTTGAGCCTGGCCTCAGCCTGGTTCTGCTGGAGGTTTCTTCCTGTTCAAAGGGAGTTTTTCCTCTCCACTGTTGCTACAAGCATGCTTAGTTTGAGGGATTGCTGAAGAGTCAATGAGTCGATGCAAGATATAAAACTTTGAATCAATCTGACTGGTTTTGGCTTCATGTGCAAACCAACAGACCGTCGCACAGAGCTACTAACTAGCGTCCTGCACGGTGTCTGGGATAGCGTCTGAGGTGCGCCAGGCGTGGTGGACGGAGCTACAGCCAGAGTTTCTGCCATTTCTGCGTTAACTGCGACACACGCAGACGACCTGGTTTCTGAGCGTAAACCAGACGTTAGGGCTGGAGTTTCACTTTCACAGAGACACACAGAACATGGAGGATTTTATTCAGCTGTGGGGTTTTAGCAACGTTTTATGTTCTGCATCAGATGAAGGATAAATACAATTTAACAAGCTCCTCATTTAATGATTTTTAGCTACCACTTGTTTTTGGATTTTAATTGTTGTAAAAATCCAAAAGAAAATCTCCCTCTGGCAGAAGAGGCTCTAATTTTCCTGAAGGACATTGCATACTATAGACGTTAGGGGGAAACATACTGTTGATGTTTGTTTAGCATGTTGTGACCTCTAAGGCGAAACAAAGGATAGCGCTTCCTTTACTTCCCTTCCTGTCAGGAAAAGCAGTTTTGAAAACACTGATTGAGGCAATTTTCATCAGCAGTCAAACGGCTCATTTTATGTTGTAAACCTGATGGAGAGAAGAATCATTTAGGAAGGTTAATACCTTTAAAGGAGGCTTAGCTATGGGTACCAATCCCAACACTTCTCTCTGTGAGGGGGAGTTTTTTTAATGAGCGACATTTTGTCCAAGTTTCCAATGCTGCTTATGTAGATAAATTAAAGCAAGGTTGACAAATGGCAAGAACCTTAAATACAATTTTGATTTGCAATAAAATGTATACTTACAGCAAGCAAATGATTAAAAGGGCTAAATTACTGGAGTTTGGATCTAATTTCATAACTTCTTCTTCTGAACTTGCAATGATTACGATCCTTTTATACAAACTCTGATATATATGGAAGAGGATAAGGGCCACAAAAAAAAAAGTTAACTGATTTTTTTTTTAT
>NW_015152189.1:26349-27807 GCF_000732505.1 Cyprinodon variegatus
AAAAAGTCAGAATTCTGACTTTTTTCCCATGTTAAACTGAAGTAAAATTTAGTTAACTTTTTTTTTTTCCAGTGGCCCTAATCCTCTTCCGTAGATATACGATCATAAAATTCTCACATAATTTCATAATAAAACCCTTCGTCTTAAGCTCAGGTCCTCTCCCAAGGGCCTGTAAGCTGGAGGGTTCTTCGCAGTACTAGCCTACGCGTTTCTGGAACGTAATGTCTAACGGTTCTCCAGGTATCTGTTGGAGCCACTTTTCCGTGGGGGGGTCAATTCTTCATCACAGGAAAAGTGCTCTCACAGGGATGTTCAGTGTTAGTTAGCTGCCAAATATATCGCTAAGTATCTTACCGGGAAAATTCAAATTTGTTCAGTTAAATTTCATTCAATTCATTTCAATAACTCAATTTAATTTAAGTCTTAAAAATACCCAAATGATAAAAGCAAATATCCTTTCTTTCAAATTCATCATCATGTTCTACTTGAGGTTGAAACATCAAACCCCAGTAAAATAAACGTAGTTTTGTGGTATTGATCATATAAAATATTGGAAAGTATGAAAAAATGAAACTGATATGTCACCAGCTTTAGCTATTTTACCCTCATCTCTGGATGCATATGTTCAAGCAAAAACCCTCATTTAACTTTGATTCACTTTCTCCTCACCTTCATCACAGCTATTTTAGGTCCCCGCAGTGTATTGTAAACAAAAGCATAAATCACCCAGCCTTCGGCTCAACTACCTGCCTAAAAATTCATGGCTTTAAAATTCCCTTAAATCACAGTGGTGAGCGCCCAGGGAAGGTTGAAAGGCTCATAGATACTATCCATGAATACCATCAGCACCAAAAAAACTCCAAAGAATCCAAACACTATAAGCTGAAAGATGCATGGGCCACAGGAGAGGTGAAAACACAAAAAAACTCCAAAGAATCCAAACACTATAAGCTGAAAGATGCATGGGCCACAGGAGAGGTGAAAACACCTTTAAGACTTCACAGCGTTTGACTATTAGCTCATAGCTAATGATATGTGACTGGGACGGAAACCAAGGTAGCATGAAGACGCGGAACATTCCTGGTAGCAAACACTTCAGTCCATCAACGTTAACAATGGGGGGTCAGAGGAAATGCACTTCCTTCCCTCCATAGGGTGTTTCTGTTAAAACATGTTCATGAAGCTGAAACTTAAGTGTCTGAACATCTGTTATGTCCATCGCTTCGGCTATTAATATCTACACTGCAAAAACTATCTAGAAATAAGTGAAGATTTCTTAAATTAAGTGAATTTAACCTTAATGTGAGTAGATAAATAAGAGGATTTTTACTCTTAAAATAAGATAATAAAATAAAAATGCACTTGAAACAAGACAATGCAGTTTTTTATTATTTTAAATGTAAATTGTCTTGTTCCACATTGGCAAAGTGTGTCACTTACTCCCTCAATCCAATAAAA
>NW_015152189.1:30427-31382 GCF_000732505.1 Cyprinodon variegatus
CATTACATTTTATACACATACTTTATCGTCTGTGTACTTCTGTTGCTCCGGGACTCTTATTTAGTTGAGATCAAGATAATTACAGTAACTATGGTTTGCAGAGGATCAGAAAAGACGGATCTATGGTATAGTTGTAAATACATTGTTTTACCTACTAAAACTTTAATAAATTCTAACATTTCTCAGACACAGGATGCTTTAAAGTTCAGTGAACACTTGCCAACTTAGATGAAATCTTCCAGACATTATTAGCTGATTTCTTTGTATGTTCTGTGAACCAAGTGACCAATAGTTTTTTTTTCTATCTAAGGAAAACCAGCTGATTGCATCGACTCATTGACTCTTCAGCAATCCCTCACACTAAGCATGCTTGTAGCGAAAGTGGAGAGGAAAAACTCCCTTTGAACAGGAAGAAACCTCCAGCAGAACCAGGCTCAGTGTAGAGACTGACACGGGAGTGGATTTTCACTCCTGTCCCGTCTGTCATGTTGGGTTCAAGGCGTCTAACCCACATGCAGAAACCACTCTTGAAAACAGGGGAAAAGTTAAATGATTTATTTTACAATGTTCACAGAGTAATGATGCACAGGTTCTGGGTTCTTCGGACTGGTCACGGGAGGAAGACCACTGAGGAGGACAGAGCAGTTAGAGTAGATCCAGGAAACTTGTAGTTTTACAGATGACGGGGTAAAATACCTGCTCAGAGATGGATCTGATCAGCAGGGGGGGAACCTTGAGGGTCCAGAGGCTAGTCGGCAGGCAGAGACTGAGACTGAGTGCAGGCAGAGATTTCTATCTCCAGGATTTCAGGTTTCCAGACAAATCAGGATCTGTGAGGCAGAGAGAAACAGGATCAGACAGGTTCACAAAAATCAGGGTTTCAGATCAGGCAGGCTGGCTCAGGTTTTGCTAACCATTACTGGCAAACACTCTGGCAGGGAAGTGTCAGCCTCCT
>NW_015152189.1:33844-37484 GCF_000732505.1 Cyprinodon variegatus
AGGAGCTCCTGTGTTTTCAATGGTTGTTTATCACAGTGTGTCAATGTTGCCACATTGTAGTAGTTAAAATGTATAACTATAAAGCAGGAGACAATAGTTTGAATCCTCAGATATCATTTTAGTTGTGCACAGAATCAGTTGTCATTCAGAAGCAAATCAAAATACGATACAGGCAACCTGCAAGTTGTGACTAATATCATATGAATGCAAAAAAAGCAGATCAGCTGGAGGTTCTGGTAAATTGGTAGAACCCTGCTGTGCTCTAGGTATTAACTGGTATGAATGACAGTGGGAACATTTTCATCCTGGGATATTTTTATAGATCTCTGAAAGTCACATTTCTGTTAACGGAGGCAGGCAGCTGCACAACCATCGGGAATATTTACTTGCACGCTTTGAAGCGTGCAGCAGACTACAGATTATTGTTAAACTGGTGTGTAACAAGGGCACAGATGGAAAAGCACAATGCTCCCTAATGTCGAAATGTTCCTGCAGACGCCGACACATTTTTCCTCATCAAAAGGGTAATTTCTGCAACAGACTGACTGCTTGTTACAGAAAGATATTTCTTATTATGGCTCCTTTAGGATTTATTTTAAAGTAAAATTACCCTGAAATTTACAGAGTCTGAGAAAACTAAAGGCTTTTTCATTTAACTTGGTCTAAAACGGACATTAATATGCTATAGGAATATTTATGACTATATAATTTTGGAATATTTTTCATTTATAGAAGCCATTGATAAAATTCTGGGAATCCTGATAGTTTATTTTAGAAGTTACATACTTCTGGCCCTGTTATTCTTTGTCAACTCACTTTATTTCGATTTATGGCTTTTATGTTCGAGTCATTACTGTAAAAATCAAAGCGACAACTGAATTAATGACTTGGACTCATTTTACTGTCATTTTTAATACACCAATGTGTATATAAAACTAAATTATGTTGCTTACAGCTTAAAACAGCGAAATGAACATTACTATTATAAATTGCAGCAGTGATCAAGAATGTAAACAGTGCAGGAAAAAAGGAAACCATTTTAAAGACATGCTGCATGGTGACATGGAAAGGTTCAATGCAGTGCAAAATAAATGAACAAATATGCTGCAAAATGCAGAAAGATTGAGTTTTGTTCTTTTTAAAGGGATCAGAAACATTTCAGTCACTTTGGTAGAGCAAATATGATGCAAGTTTCAACAGTTCAGCAGTTTAGCAGCTAAAGAAAAAGAAAGCTGTTTTCTGGTCATGATGATTGGTGTGCGTTAAAACTGATTCCATCCTTCAATGCCACGCCAACGGGAGACGGTTTATAAAAGTCATGACCGCCTACGTGTAATTCAGTACGGAAACCCAGAGCAGTCATACTCAACTTTTTTTTTTTGCCTTTTGCCTTCTCGAGATAATGACATACCTATCTCTGTCAACAATGGGTGGTGAGGTTGCTTGAGGACCCAGATGCAGAGATGAATGAAGCAGATATGAGTTTTGACAGATTTAATTGAAGAACAAATGAAACAGAGGTATAAATCCAGAAATCCAACTAAAATGTTTAACAAAACGAAAACCATGGAGACATCAGGGGAAAACGAGCCTGAGGAGCCACGGAGAGACAAGTATTTAAGGAGAACAGAACAAAGGATGGGCTAATGAGCTGATTAAGGAGCAGGTGTGGGTGGAACTGGCAAAAGGGAATCCAAGGGGAAAGAAAACAACCACAAGGGGGCAACGGAGAGTAACTAAAGAATGCTTGAATATGATTGAAAATAAAAACCAAACAACTGATAACAGAAAACTTAAAACTCATAACCATAACAATCTCATTATCAGGGTTAAACAATTAATCGTCTTCTCTAGATAACTAGTTAATTATATCGTTATCATGAGGAAACAGTTATTGATTTCTTGAGATAACCAAATGATTAATCTGTCTGAGTAATGAATGAGGCTGGCCAGCAGCCCTGGGTTCCCAGTCCATCCATGCCTGCGGCGCCCATAGTTGTGCAGTCAAGGTACCGTGTTTTGTTTTTTAGTTTCCTTTTTCTTTCCACTCATTGTCAGGTGGTGGTGGAGGATTGGATTGCATGGAATACAGTATTAATAGTATATTATAAAAGTAATTTTTTAATGAACATCTTTAATCTGGACTCATTTTGGGGGTTAATGCATCTTATAGCTGTTCCAGGCAGAACACCGGCGCTGTTCAGAAACACCTGGAGGCATAGAGGCTGATTGCTGATGAATCAGAAGTGGAAGCAAATCATCAAACCAACAACGTTGTCTTAAAGTTAAACACAGGTTTAAATAAAGGTTAATCATCTCAAGAAATAAACTGTTGCGTTAACAAGATAATATGACGGTGTATTAGGGCCAGTCTTTTTTTTCCTATTTCAAGAATAAAGTCATACAATTGCAACAATGAAATGGTTAAATTATGAGAATAAAGTCATAAAATTACGAGAATAAAGTTGTATTTTATGACAATTCTTACAAGAAGCACCGTCTTCCCTAAAATGAGGACTGTGGAGCATCAAGTTAAACTTCGGCATCGGTTTGATGCTTTAATCTCAAAATGTTACGACTTTATACTCAAAATACAAAAAATACAAAATCTCTAGCCTGGCCTGAATACTCCGCCGTAAGATAATTATCGCTTTATCTGGAGAAAATAATTAATGGCTTAACCGTGTTAACGAGTTATTTCATCACCTCAAGAAGACAAAGGGTAAAAAAAAAGTTGAGTATGACCGCTCTCTGCTTCCGTAGCCCCATCATATGGCCTTGTAAAACGTTTAAAAATACAATTTCAAGTACATTAGAACAATTTTCCCCCTTTAACCCCTCGAACAACCCTCCCGTTGCATCATTAAGGACAGTCAAAATATGACGATGTGTATTACTCCATTGAAAAGAGTGGGATCCATAACCCTGATGTGGTTCAGAATAGGTAGCCAGACGCTGAAACTTGTGGGCGTGGCCTCTTGTAGAGAATCTGATTTTCTCTAATGTCAAATGATGCATAAGATCAACCAGCCATAACTTAAAGGTTTGTGGGTGTCTTTCTTTCCGTTTAAACAAAATTTGCCTTCTAGCAAGAAGTGTGGTAAAAGAAATTACATTTTTAAATTTATGATGAAAATTTTCATGCAATGATATTCCAAATATGGCGATTGTGGCCTCAGGTTTGATGCTAAAACCTAAAGAGTCAGAGAGAAATCTGAAAATGGGCTCCAAGAAGTTTTTCAATTTAGAACAGAGCCAGAATGATAAGGTGTTCCACTCCACATCGATCACAGCTGGAATCAATGTCTTGTTTAATGTTGGACAGTCTCACTTTGGACCAATGTAACCTATGAACTGAATGACTCTTTGCCTCAAGCAGATGAATGATGCATGAATGCTATTTAGTATGTCTTCAGAAAAGTCCGTAGCCAGTTCCTCCTCCCATTTCCTCTTGACATCTGTTAAAGGTTCCATGTTGAACGAGTTAATGTAAAACGTTTTAAAGGCCATATGATGCGCCATAAAATCCAAAGTCTCTCGTGGTGTGCGTCCTTTTAAAAGCAAAAACTGGATCACTGCTGGAAACTCAGCAGGCTCCGTTTCAGATGATCGTATTTGAATTTAGCGATTTTAGAAGAAC
>NW_015152189.1:39274-40224 GCF_000732505.1 Cyprinodon variegatus
AAATCTGTAACACGAAATGAGAAGATAGAATAATTTTCTCTTTACAAAAGCTAACATAGCCTCTGACTGAGCTTCAAATAAAGCATAAAAAAGACAGATAGAGAGAATAAGGAATAAAACATGTCTCCAGGACAGCTGCAGCACACAGAGTGCTGAGAGTGTGCTGGTAGGAACCCTGCAAGTCAACTCACTGACTTTCAGGCTCCTGTCAAAAATAATAGACTATCCTAATTATTTCACACAGACACAGTTATCAGTAACAATGGTTCAACAAAATCTTGAGGATACAGTTTAATGTCAGTCTTTCACACTAGTATAGTTATTTTTTAGACATTGTGATAGTGTGTCATTGGCTTTAGATCACCTTTGGGAACTGAAACTGGTTTATTTGGCGTGTTTTAACATGTATGACTGACAACCAGTTCAAACATGTTCCTGTTGTTGCAGAATAAGGGAAACTATGACCCAGTTTTAACAGGTGATATTAAATATTACAGTCAGGTAGTGGTAATTAAACCCTCTAGAAGATTTACAATGTTAACAAATTGAAAGTACAAACTTAAACTGAATGTTTGGTCCTGTCCTGCCCCCCCCCTATCCACACCAATAGCACCTGCAGTGCAGTCAACCCCTGCAGGAGCCGCCCAGCTTAGTGCAGTCTACAGTGCAGAAACTCACCTCTGCATTTAACCCCTCCCCTTGGGGAGCAGTGAGCTGCCATTGTTTGGCACCCGGGGAGGAGTGGGGGGTTAAGGGTCTTGCTCAGAGACCCAGAGTTGCAGTCTGTGGGAGTGGGGCTTGAACTCAGAACCTCAGGATTCCAAGCAATGTGTCCTAAACACTAGGCCGCCACTCCCCATCATGGTTGCGTCCATGATGGATGGCAGCTCAGGCTCTGGAAGTTTGTTCCAGATAAGTGGAGCATAGGAACTAAATGCTGCTTCTCCATG
>NW_015152189.1:41105-42788 GCF_000732505.1 Cyprinodon variegatus
GAGTCTTCTGGAGGGTTGATACGCACTAACATAAATTAATATTGGCTATGAAACTAGTCCAAATTAAAAAACTAAATATTATCTATGCTAAAACAGGCGAAAGCTTCTGATTGCAGTTCTGTTATCAACGTTAACAAGAGCCCTGGGAGCTTGAGGGTTCTGCACAGTATCTTAGCTGTTCCTAGAGCCCCTGGTGTTTCTCTAGTTTCTCATGTTCCGTTTTCCTGATGCTGCAGTCACTTGGTATTGCTGTGTGTTTCGATACATTGCCGCTTAAACCGGAAGTACGCCGCTCTGAAGACACACTCCTTCGGCGCAGGTTGTAAAAAAACACTAGCTGTCCTATTTCTGTACTGGTGTTGCCCAGATCTACCACACCAGGTAAGACCCCCGCTGCAGACCGTGCAAAGAGGCCCCTGAGTCAATCTGCACGGTGCAAGATGCTGGCAGGGAAAGCTAACATGGAGCGCCATAACCAAGTGTCTGGAAGAGTGTACAGCAGGGGTCACCAACGTGGTGTCCGCGGGCACCAAGGGGCCCCTCATGGACCACATGGGGTGCCCTCAGACTTCTAAAAAAAAAAAGAACAATTCACCAGTGGGCTAAGTTTGAAATTTTCTTCTCTTTCTCTCCTTTCAGTCGTAGCTATTGACAAATTTATAGATCCTTTTAAAAAGACAATGTCTAAAATACAATTAGAACTTAAAGGAAACAATAAAAATGTTTATAATGTATAATGAAGTTTGCTGTGCATGGGTCAGTGTTGGTAGCCCTTCCTATGACTCAGTACCCTTGAAGTGGCCCTCAGCCTTAAAAAGGTTGGTGACCCCTGGTGTACAGGAACATCTGTGCAGAGTACGGGCAGGAAAGCCAAAGGTCAAAGTGGGAAACGCCACCGAAGGCGGCAGAGAATGATCTCCGTTTAAAGGGATTTTGTTTTAGTTATCTGGCAGTGAACTGGATATATTTCACTCAAACATTAAACCCAGGGGTTCCACATGGGGGTGAAAAGTTGACTTATGGTGGCCCCCAAAAGAAGAAAAGATATGTCCCACTATTATATTTCAAATATAAAAAGAAAATCTGCATTAAAATAAATAATCTTTGTATTCTCCTTGATTTTTCATCCAGTTTTTTTTATATCTGCAGTTCTGTTGTCTTTTCAGTTCTCCTGCTGACGCCATCGCTGTGCTGCTATCTGGTTGGTGTCTGTGCTTTCAAGATGAAAGACTTTAATGGTGCTTTGCTAACAGATGACCAGAGGTATTCATAAAATAATAGAACATTTGCTAATATAAATGTATCTGGTTATAAGTGGATGTTATAATATTCCAATAATAAGACATTGAAACACAGTCATCAATTCCAGGCAGTAAAAAAGATAAACTGTTACACATTATCTTCCTAAGTCAACTACTTCCTGTTCATACTTGCTTAAACAAGCAATGCAGGAATGAAAGGTAAGCAGGTCATCAAGGGTTGGTCTGATGTAAAACAAATAAGGAACAACGCCCAGGTAGCCTGAAGGTGTCAACAGCAACAGCCGCTCTCTGACACTTTGAACTGCAAAGAGAAGAAATACTTTTCACTGAACGAGCTGGTTTTCATGACTATTGGATGATAAGTTAACATATAGAATGATAATTTTAGAGGTTTTTTCAGAGTTTTATTTGTATATATATA
>NW_015152189.1:44718-46773 GCF_000732505.1 Cyprinodon variegatus
ATTCACCTCTGCCTCCCTGCCTCTGCTTTTGGGTCAACTAACCATAGTCAAATCGTGACACATTGAACTGCAGACACCACTCCATGGGTTTGGTCTTTAGGATGAACTAGTCTCTGTTTAAGCGTCTGTTTGGTTTGAAATGTTCTGGGATTTTGTGTTTGGAGAAAATCCTCTTGAGTTTTTCAAAGACTCCAGTAACATCTGGGATGAAGATGTTTTTGTGTTTAATCTTCTCACCGTTATGTTCTGCTGCATGTCTTTTGGATTTCCTTGCTGATTTGACAAACGCCCAGTTTGGATATCCACAGGTTTGGAGAGCATCTTTGATGTCTTCTCTGCTTCCTTTCTGTTTCAGCAGAGACATGCTCAGCACGATGTTTTAAAGTTCTGATGACTGAAAGTTTGTGTTCCAGTGGGGGGTGTGAGTCAAACAGAAGACATTGGTCTGTGTGAGGGGACTTCCTATAGACTTCAATGTTGAGGTTTCCATCTCCTTCCCTGCTCACCAAACAGTCCAGAAAAGGCAGCTTGTTGTCGTTGGCTTCTGCTCTGGTGAACTTCATGTTCTGGTCCACTGAGTTGACGTGTCTTGTGAAAGCTTCCACTTCCTTTATCTGGATTTTGTGTCATCCACGTATCTAAACCAGTGGCTTGGTGGGGTTAAATTGAAAGTGTCTAAAGCTCTTTTTTCCATTTCTTCCATGTAAAGATTGGCTACAATTGGTAGATCCCATTACACAACCACGCTTCTGTCTGTTAAAATTATCCCTGAACTTGAAATAGGTTGTGGAAAGAGAAAGGTCCAGTAGGGAGCAGATTTAGTCTGGAGTGAAATTAGTCCTGTTGTTTAGGTCACTATATATATCTATATAAGACATTTCCTGACTGTTTCCACTGCCTCTGATATTGGTATACATGTGAAAAGAGAAGTAACATTTAAAGAGGTTCCTTACAACAGGACTAATATCACTCCGGACCAAATCTGCACCCCACTAGACCTTTGTCTTTCCACAACCTATTTCAAGTTCAGGGCTTTTAACACCAGCTTTAAATCGGGCAGGATGTCAAAGTGGACTGAGGTTGCTGATTGGTGAAGCTGGTCGGCCGTCATCTGCTGCTTTCTTTCTGAAATGGGTTTTGGTATGATGACTTCATTCTTGTTATTTTTCAACTTTTTTCTCATGACATTATGACTTTTTTGTCCTAATATTACGATTTCATTCATGAAACAAAGATCTCTCCAGCCTGGCCCTAATACTCAGTAGTAGTAATTTGCCACTCAATCTATAGAGACATAAATAACTGCACATGCAAAATGTCAGCTAGACAAACAACTGAAAGTGAGTGAGGGGCTTTACTTTTGGAAAGGCCCTCGTAAAACTTCCAGCTGAACTTCAGTCTCAACAATTCCTCTTTTCTCAAGTGTCTTTAAACCTCAACTAATTGCCCTCACCACTTTTCCTGCTGAGGGAGAAAAGATCGATATACTCGTTGTCACAATCCAAACCCTTATAGACTTTTTTGCGAGTCTGTTTTTCTTTGCCAAAGTCTTGATTTAAAAAGTTAAATAAAGCAGAGATTTCTTCTCACTATCCAAAGGTCAGGTATCTGTATTTTCTCCTATCATATTCCAGCAGTTTATTACCCTGCTGGATTAGAGATAACAAAATAAAAGAGGGTTAGTATAATTGCAGACCCGCATTTAAGCCTAACCCTTTATCGGAATACATAAAAGATTATTGTTGAAAAGTCATAAAATTCTAAACATAGGAGACGGGGTGAGTTTTTTTTTTTTATTCCTTACCCAACGTTAAACACCCAGCGAGAGCTAAAGAAGATCTACATTGTTAAAATGTAGAGAACAGATGTTTGAAGTTCTTCCTATAAAAACTGCGCCTGCGCCTATTTTAACGGATCCCTAAGGTGATTGTGAAAATGGTTTCTTCACTGCTTTCAAATAATGAAAGATACTGAAGGCTCCCCCACCCAATTAAATTTCTAATATATACATTTGTAACCACCCGCGCAAGGATGAAACAAACTCAGTCCTAAAAA
>NW_015152189.1:48401-49888 GCF_000732505.1 Cyprinodon variegatus
AAAAGGTGCAGATCAGTGAGAACCCACAGACCGAGGGGCAGATGTTCCACAGTTTAGGAACAATCATCCCACTGTTTATACTGCGACCTGGGACGGCCAGAACCATTTGATCAGCAGACCGGAGAGCTCTGCTGGCGCGATGTACAGTCAAGATCTCAGTTAAATATAGCTGAGCAAGACCATGAAGGGCCTTAAAAACAAGTGTTAAAACTTTAAAATCAATCTGAAAACAGGTGGGAGCACGTGCAGGGAGGAGAGGATGGGAGTGATGTGGCTTTGCTTGGATGAGCCAGAGAGAAGGTCTAACCTAACCTTACCTAACCCTGTAACTGTTGGAGTGACGACTGTGGGAGGCCAGAGTAGAGAGTGCCAACTTATTCTCATTATGAGTTCGTATGAAATCGTACGAAAAGTTTTTTTTCGTCGTATGCGCATCTTACGCACAATTCAAGAACATAGAATATAAATTACAATTAGCCCTAACCCTTGCCTTGAAGTTACACTTGGCCGATCCCTAGCCTTGACCCTTGCCCTAAACCTAATTTTAGCCCTTACTATCAACTTACCAGATCAATTGGCTACTGACCCTAATAATAGTGAAATCCATGCCTAAACCTAACACCTGACCCTTGTCCTAAAAAATACACTTAGCCGATCCCTAGCCTTGACACTTGCCCTAAACCTAATTTTAAGCCATACCTTAACCCTAAAACTTAGCCATTACTCTAAAAGCTAACCCTAGTTCTCCAATTTCTACAAACTGGCTTGGCTATGGATCTGAGAGATACCAACGAACGTGCGTCGGCCCGTGCATTGCCTTTGATCCCCTAACCAACTGCTCTCGTCGTCGGACTGGGTGGGGGGGGGTCATCGAGAGAGTGTCTAACGCCTAACCCTAAGATATAAAACAGCAAGCAATGTAGTTAGAGACATGAAGAAGTGATGATTGCACTGTTTTTCCCAGTTTTACGTCCGTCCGCGGATCTGCTTTCTTTTTCTGTCTGCCAGCGCACTGATGTGGTTTTTTTAGGAAAAACGTCCAAAACGTACGAAATAGTGTGCATAACTTTTCGTACGATTTCATACGAACTGATAATGAGAATATGTTGAGAGTGCTGCTGTAGTCCAACCGAGAACTAATAAATGCGTGAATCACCTTCTCCAGGGCTTGGCGTTAGAGAAAGGGTTTCACATCGGTCAGTTATAGTTGGTAAAACTAGTTTGATTAGATTAAACAATCAAATGGTCAAAATCTGAGGAGGCCACAGTTGTAATACCAGTGTTAAGTAGTACTGCTTTCTGATGACCATTGCTAATGGCATCAGCTGTAAGACATTGACTTCTAATCCTGGGGTTGTTGGTTCAAGACTTTTGAAAGTTGCGATAACATTTAACAAGTATTTTAGCTGAAGTGACCAATTTGTATCGGTTTGTCCTTTTACACGCTGCCAAAGTCGGTTGGTTTAACCGAAAAGATTGGTTAAAAA
>NW_015152189.1:51061-51883 GCF_000732505.1 Cyprinodon variegatus
GCTTCATCTCAGCATCACATGCTGTACATATTCAACAATAAATGCTCCATGTTAATGAAAATATGCAAACATAGAAATAACTTTTGAGATTTCATTCATGTGGCTCCTAATATAGATCAGTGAGGACTTGAAATGTCTAGAGGCAAACAGACGTTATCACTTCTATTGATATCAAAGCCCGGCTGCGACGCCTGATCAATGTGTTTATGGAAGCAGAAAACTCGTCTCTTTATCCTTTTTCTTGCTGCCAATGCTGATCTGTCTGAACATTTAGCTTTGGTTTGATTAAGGAAATGATCTAATATTTACAATCGCTTCAACTCAAAAAGGCTCTTATAGCTAAAGCTAATTAAAGCTTTAGTTACTGTCATTTTTTCTTTGCCTTAAAAAGAAACACTGGAATCAGTAAACAGTGGGAGTGCTACAGTTATAGGCAGGCATTAAAAGGAGGCTCTCTGTGATACTGACCTGCATTTCCCTGCTGCTGAGGAGGGAGGGAGGGAGAGCAGATGAGTCTGCAGATAATTTCCACTTCATATAAGCTGCAGCGGTCTTTGCACCTGCCAAGGTGTGTATCTAAAAAGAAAGGCTTTCCTGCTTATGCAGCGCAAAGAAATGGGTTGTCAATAAAGCTCATTAATGAAATGCGGCGCTTTCTGCTGATGCTCTTCCAACACCGACCAATGATCATTCATCTGTCTAACCCCTTAACCTTTGGTGGATGTTGCTGTGGTCCCTACTGCAGAGTAGAGGAGGCAGAAATTATTCAATGTAGATGTGGTTTGTACAGAAACAAATAATCCAGAAACATCAGGCAAAGTA
>NW_015152189.1:53626-54613 GCF_000732505.1 Cyprinodon variegatus
TAACATAAGGAATAAAGAAATAAATAGAATCCAGCAAAGGGGAACTGCACAGGAGGGTATATATGGGGGACAGAACAAAGAACGGTGTAACCAGCTGACAGGGAACAGGTTTGGATAGAAGAAACCAGAAGGCTGCATAAATCCTCAAACTCAACACTATTTAACACATTTTAAATTGAAAAAGCTTCCTGGATGGGAAGTGAAACGTCTTCAAACTTGGACACAAAGTCCAGAGGATTGTGTTTTTTTTACTTTTATGGAATAGTTTGAATAAAAGTAAAAAAGTTCAATTAATGCAATTTATTACACCAGCTTTCAAATCAGTTTATTCAAGTGTAACAAAAACCAAACACTGGAAAAGAGATAAATTCAGCAAAAAGGCTGATTTTATCAGTTAGTTGCACTGGATTTTATTTCGGGGTGTCAGGGGGAGGAGATCTGATTGAAAAACTGTTAGTAATGGATCCTTTTCAATCCCAGTCCTTTTTCCTGGTTTTTGCATGACAGGCATGTTTTGACAGTTCTTTTGTGTTTTTTTTATGATGCCTTAAATATGTTTGCCAAAGCTCAGGAAAAGGCTTTTCGGTTTTGCTTTTAGGTAACGCAGAGATTGCTTAAAGGGATCAGTTCTTGTTAGAACAGCCTAGCGTACAAACTGCCTTAGGATCCGCCTTCAATGATCAACAGAACAAATCTGTTTTATTGAGCAACACGACCAAAAGTTCACAGACATTCATCAGGTTGGATTTATGACAGCACTAATGAACTTCCTGCTTCTGCCATAAGGGTAGGAAAAAAAGTTGGTGTGTGTGTGTGTGTGTGTGTGTGTTTGTGTGTCTAGCCCTCAGAGTGAGGACCATTATGCCAGTTTCACCTTCAGATTGAACCAGTTGTTGCAAAATGAGGACATTTTGCTGGTCTTCACAAGCTATTTTGCAAATGGTTATGTTTAAGGCTACGGTGTCAATTGGGTAAGGGTGATGTATT
>NW_015152189.1:57273-58381 GCF_000732505.1 Cyprinodon variegatus
ACTTCCTGCTTCTGCCATAAGGGTAGGAAAAAAAGTTGGTGTGTGTGTGTGTGTGTCTGTGTGTGTGTGTGTGTGTGTGTGTGTGTGTGTGTGTCTGTGTGTGTGTGTGTGTGGGGGGGGGTATTTTATCACGTCTTACCAGAAATGAGTCATCACTTTACAACCGCACACAATAAAGGTCTTTGCAAAGTGCAAGTGTCTCTGCATGTCGCCTTTGGCCATAGAGGGAAACTGGGAAAACCCGAAACAATGGAGCGCAATGTTTCAGGCATTATTAACACTAGATCAAAGCAATCATACAAGTCCATCCTTGTTTTTTCTCACTGCTTAAAGAAAAGCTTTTAACCGTCAGCCTCTCTCTCCCTCCGTCTTTCGCTTTCCCTCTATATCCTTTATTTGTCTCATATAGGCATGCATACACACTTCCTCACGGACCTCTTATTTTATAGCTGTTTTGTTCACGCCCTCCGCAGCAGCAGGTCGGCAGCCGTCCTGTTAGCCTGGAATGATTAACTATGTGCACATAAAACTTTTAAAGAAACAAAGGCTGTTGGGGAAGCAGCAGAAGAGTCGGGGGAAAGCAGGCATCCTTCACAGGTCTGGTTTAACTCGTAAAGCTTTGAAATCACAGCTCTGCTTCATTTAGCTTCTCGCTGTGAGTTTGATCAGAGCAGGTTTAATACGAAGCTTCTCATGTTACAGTGAAATGCGAGAGATATGAAAATGGAGCTAAAGGTTTTGCTCTGCCTTGTGCCTGCATTCGTCTTCACTATGCAAGGTAGGTTTACATTCTGTCCTTCTTTTCTCGACGTTATGCAGTTTGGAACAAATGCAATCAGAGCAAACTCTAGTACATAGTTATGATTAAGCCTCCTGGCCAGAAGGAAGTTATATTAGTATCACTCAATGAATTTTCTAATTGTTGTGTTACACATTTGGTTCACATTTCGTAAAGGTTTCATAAACATTCTTATTATAGAGTCTGAGTTGGAGCTCCTAATTTAGTTTTTCACGGATTCCTTCGACATCCAATGCTGGGAAGATTGGAAACAGCAAACTGTTCTCTATTTTTTTACCAGAGCTTCTCCCTGCAGGATGGATTCCAAGT
>NW_015152189.1:58804-61085 GCF_000732505.1 Cyprinodon variegatus
CTACCTTTTCCGGTAGGTTAATGTGATTGTGTTTTCCTTAATGCTTTGCTTTATGTAGTTGCGCTGTTAGATTTTTAGTTGCGGTTTGCACTTCAGGGCCACCGTATAAAACCCTTAAGGCTGATTTATACTAAGAAACCAGGTGGTCTGCGTGTGTCATGCAGTTAACGCAGATATGCCCCGCACCTCCCCAAAATTGTAGTTGTACTGCAGTACCGCAGACAGGAGGCCTCTGATTGGTCAATTCTACATCCGCTCTACTCTATGCGTATTTCCTGTTTGGTTCCTGACCGGCTTGTTTTGTTTGTCTGACCGCCATTGTGGAAAATGACTGGTGAAGATGGAGCAGCTAGCAGAGCGAGGTGCGTGAGAACGCTGGGACCCTTTTTCCACCTGGATCCCCGTTTTTGCACCTCCTCCCCACAGCTAGTTTCTGATTGGCCCTCTTTCGTTGTGGCTTGGAATAACGTAGCGCAGACCACGCTTCAATATTGGGCAGAAATCAAATCTATATCTGTGTCGTAGTTGCGATAAGCTCGCTGTGACACACTGCTGCAGGAACATACGCAGCCCTTTCTAATGATTTCAGAATGATTCACACCAGAAATCGCTTCAAAGGTCTTGCTGATGTATTTACGTTTTTACTTTTAAATTGTACCCCAGTATGCTCCACTGCATCAAACCTGCAAAATCCAGGTTTTTGAAGTTGTTCACACTTGGAGAAGATCAAACACATTAAATGCATTTAACTAGCAGAACCAGAGGAGTCTTTTCCTAACCGTGACTGAACAGAAATATTAAGAAATATTAAGAAATAACAATCTTCATTAAATGAGCAGTCATTTTCTCCATTTACTAATATTCTTTATATTCACGTGTTTGTCTACAGAGTCGGTGAAACTGGACGTGAGCTCCGAGATCACTTCAGAGTGTGACAAACCAGTTTATCTCCACTGCAACACATCCCTTCATAACGGACTATCAGTCAAACGCATGGAGTGGTCCCAAGGCAACATGTCTCTGTGTTCTGTGGACAGCCAGGAAACAATAACCTCAACGCAGAGACACTTTGAAAGCAACTTTCACTGCAGCTATAAAGATGGACGTCTCACGCTGGTGTTTCGGAAAGTGCTGCCTCTGGAGAGTGGAAAGCCCTTCAGGTGCAAACTGCAATCTAACAAAGGAGTGGCCCATGGTTATACCAGGCTGCAGCTGCAAGGTCAGCGTCCAGGTTTAAAACTTTATTCTTCCTTATCTTTTTTAGTCGGTAAGGGAACAATAGAACAGAAATCTGAGCATTCAGTCATTCTTAAAACATATTTCCTTAAAGTCAGAAAACTGGGCTTCACATTTCTGTGCATCGGAAATTATGCACTTTGGAGATTCTTCTTTCCTGCTATTGCTTTTAGATTCTTTGATTTTTCCCCCCTCAACAGCTCTGAATGTATAAAAGTATTATTCAAACCATGAATGGCTACACTGCAAAAAATCAAAATATAGATAAGTCATTTTTTTCTTAAAATAAGTGCATTTTTTCTCTAATTGAGGAGGTAAAATAGACATTTCGCCAATGGAACAAGACAATTTACACTTAAAATAAGAAAAACATCATAGCATTGTCTTATTTCAAGTGCATTTTATCTAACTATCTTATTTTAAGAGTAAAAATACTCATTCCATTGGCAAACTATCTCATTTATCTACTCAAATTCAGAGTGAATGCACTTAATTTAAGAAAATTTTACTTATTTCTAGATCGTTTTTGCAGTGTAAGAGATAAAGACTCTGCTTCAACACTGGAAAAATGATCTAGAAATAAGTACAAATTTCCTAAATTAAGTGTATTTAACCTTAATTTAAGCAGGTAAATTAGAGTTTGCCAATGGAATGAGTATTTTTACTCTTAAAATAAGATAATTAGATAAAAATGCACTTGAAATAAAACAATGCTATGGTGTTTTCTTATTTTAAGTGTAAATTGTCTTGTTCCATTGGCAAAGTGTCTCTTTTACCTCCTCAATCCAAGAACAAATGCACATATTTTAAGAAAAATGCACATACTGTTTATCTTTACTGTGGAAGCTGTGGTTTCTTTTTAAATACAAGAGTCATAAAATTATGAGAATGATGTAAGGTATGAACGGGGCCGGTACCGAGAGTCTGGTAGACTGTGGCATTTAAACAATGCCCGTTTTCTACAACATGATGCAAAAAAATATCCCCCAAACTAATATTTCATCACTACCGACCTTTTGATCCATTTATTGTGTGTGGATCAGTG
>NW_015152189.1:62838-64375 GCF_000732505.1 Cyprinodon variegatus
GAAAATCACACGTTTGAAATTCAGTCAGCTTTCCAAAGGTGGTTGTGGGTAAATCCTGCTGTTGAAGCAGATCTACGAGACGATTTACGAGAACCTCAAGCACTGCGCAAACAAGAGAGTTCTTCTTCTTCCAGATTGACGAGTCCGACCAGCGCCATCTCTCGCCGCTGAGTCCGACATGTGGTTTTTAGACGTACGGTGTGAGCAGGTAGATCGCGTCAGAGCGTCGGGCCATACAGTGGCAGAACAAACATCATGAGCTGTGAACTTTTAAACCCTGCGGGCTCATCGTACAGTTTAAGCTGTAGCTGAGCGCAATGATAAAATATATCAGACAGAGAATGTAGTTTATGCAAAAAGAAATGTCGTTTAAAACTAAACTAAAACTAAAAGTGCAGCCTTGAAAACAGTAATAAATATATAGTTAATATATAGTAAATAATATACAGTATACAATGTATAAATAGAATAACCCATTCTACAAAACATTCCTCAGTGTGATGGCGGTGGGGAAGAAGCTGCTGCAGAACCTGCTGGTCCTGCATTGAATGCTGGGAAGCCTCTTCCCAGAGGGCAGCAGGGAGAACAGTCCATGGTGGGGGGGTGAGGGGTCAGTGATGATGTCACGAAGCGCTGGGATGAAATGTCTTTAATGGAGGGAAGAGGAGCCCCCATGATCCTCTCTGCTGTTCTCACCTTCTTCCAGTCTGAGGCGCTGCAGCCTCCACACCACACAGTGAGACAGCTGCTCAGAACTAAATTGGGACATTTTTAAGTTTACTTAAGTATACTTTAGTAAAGAATTAAGTAAACAATAGTATAGGCAAGTACACTTAAGTATATGAAATATAGTTTAGAATAAGTAAACTCTAAGTGCACTGCCTGATTTTAAGTATGAAATTAGTGCACTTTTAGTAAACTTGAATAGACTACTTTTTTGCTAAAGGCAGAGACACTTTAGAGAGCGCAGCCGTCTCTCAGAGTGGCCGCTGGATAGAAAACGGTGCATACGGTAAGATCCCGTGCACAATCCCAAGCGTGCATGGGAGAAGTTGTGCGGTGCTAGATAAACCGTGCACAGAAGTAGTTTAACATACATGCGAGTATGTTTATTTTGCTCGCGGGCGTTTTGAAATAAATGTGACGCCATATGGGGACATTTTGAGAGTTTCATATATGCAGATCCAGTACCACCAGACCCCAATATGTCCCACACAAGTGCGCTTATTGCTTGCTTCCCGTGTGCCTTTCGCCTCTCTGCTATTGACCTGTGCAACAGCATGAAGCTGCTTTGCTAAGGTTGCTAGTCACAACCGGGAAGAAAACAGTACTGTCTGAAGAGGCAGGATATCCTGAAAAGTTGCCAATCACAAGCAGTTCTGTCTCTGGTTGCTTCTACCCTAAAAATGACAAAAGTTGATGCAGAAACAGATCAACACGTGGGCAGGAGAGAGAGTCTACATGTGCATGAAAAGGAAGTCACAAGCACTCATATTTGTGACATGGATCTTGTAGTATTGAAGTTGAATGCATAAGG
>NW_015152189.1:65493-66845 GCF_000732505.1 Cyprinodon variegatus
GTGAGAGGCTGATCGCATCTCTTTACCACCTGTATCCTACATGACGCAGGACGCACGGGGAGAATCGGCTCGAAGAGCACAGAAGCTCGTACGGTGTATGCTAGCTTTAAAAAGTCCAAAATTTGTGTGAACGTTTCAAACATCTTCTTCTTTGTCTTTCCTTTTAGAGTGCTGCAGGACAGTTGAAGCCGTCATGAACAGTGACGGTCCGTCCTGCACTTTCAAACACGTCTACCCTGATGGAGAGGTGCACTGGTATTATGACTCTACAAACATCTCGGAAAAGTCTGTGAGACACCAGACTGCTAAAAGCATAGATAACCATGGCTGGATGATCATCCGCAGCTGGTTGACCTTCAATAGCACGCTGGAGCGAGAGTCACACAAATCGTACAATTGTTCATTGAAAAGTTCAGCATCGGGGAAATACATTGCAAGCTCTTTAATTCTGACACCCGAACTTCTGTCCTCGGGAGGCGATGCAGAACACAACATGTCTGACGGAAACGGAGTGAGATCTCTGCAAGCTGTGAAGATCGCTTTAACTATTCTAGTCTCACTTATTGTCCAGCTGGATTAGAGACAAAAACACTTCATTGAGCCTGATGACACACCAGGTGAATAATCATCAGTAGTAACATGGTACGGTGTTTTTTCTTCCTCATTGAATACGTAGGGTAACAGAACAGAGTTGAGTGGGTCGCCTCTCTGGGTTTGAATATTGTTTTTCCTTCCTTCTGATTTTTACTCAGGTATCAAAAAGAAAAAAAACGAGGATAATGAGGGTTCTGATTATTTCTGGAAGCCTTTGGCTGATATAGAGCTTTTGATCAGGGAGCAAAGCTTGTTGGCTTCTAACAAACAACTTATAAAACACAAATGGCTCAGACAGAGCTTCATTTAAACTTGATTTTAAAGTGATTAACTTGTATATAAATAGTATTTATTTACACAGGGGCTGATTTAGGAAATGTGGGGCCCTAGGCAAAGAAAGGCAGGGGGCCCTCTGAATGGAGAAGCCAACACATCAAACAAATAGAGAAATGTTAATAGAATAGACATCCATTATCTGTTCTAACAGCTAAAGTAGAAATCCCTGTTTCCTTTAGATGAAGGACTCTAAATGGAGAAATAAAGTGAAGCCGCTCAGCCTGGCAGCCAGAAACCATGACTCACCTCAGAGTGGATTCATGTCTTTGGGTCTAAAATAAGCCTGTTTATATGACAGAGACTCACAGCAAAGACTTTTCTGGAAAGCAGATAAAAACATCTTAGCAAAGTTTGAGCTGCAAACTCCGGGTTTTTTTTTTGTTTTTTTTTTTAAAGGTTTTGACAGAAACTAAACTGTTTTG
>NW_015152189.1:67672-69181 GCF_000732505.1 Cyprinodon variegatus
TATAGCGACTAAAGCGCTAAGTTGGCAACACTGCTCTTTGCATGGTTTGTTTTTAGCAAAAGGATTTTTATCAAACCCATAATTAATGAGCACAAATAAGGAATAATTGTATTAACCATACATGTAAACGGAGGTTTATGGGACCCCTAGAAACTTGGGGCCCTAGGAAACTGCCTAGTATTGCCTCATGGTAAATCCGCCCCTGGCTCACAGGTCACACATCAACTGGCCTAAAGATAAATGGGGAAATGTTTTCCAAAATGAATAAAAGTAAGATAATTTTAGGCTCCAGAAAAAGTCATTCAATTCCAAAACAGACAATTTTAGCTGAAATCCACAGATAAGCTCAGCAGTTCAGACATTATACTGCAGGTGTTCCTCATTCTCTGGAATTTAATCCAAAACATAACTAATGTGCACAAATAAGTATTATTTGTATTAATCACAAATGTAAACAGAGTTTTAAAACCGCCCCCCAACCACCCCCACCCCCCCAGGAAGGTGGGGCCAAATGCAACTGGCTAGTATTGCCTAATACTAAATCCCCCCCTTTTTTTACACAATGTTTTACTATTAATGGTATACCGTATGTAGCTTGTTAGGTATTTTGTTGGAGCAGCTTGAACTCTTTGATCAAGTGAATAATTGACTCCATTGTTTATTACCCTGAAAAGCAAATATATTTTTATGTTTGAAATACTAGCTGGCCGGAAAAGAGGAAGCTCTCTTTGTGATATGTGGACAGATGTCGCCCTCTGGTGGTACAATCATTTGGAGCAACATAAGTGGCTTTGAATAAGCAGCAACAAAAACGTGAAATACTCAGAATTAAAGATTACGGTGACATTTCTGAATAGTTGCCAAATGTTGCTACAGGAACACTAAAGCTGTTAAAAAAAAGAACAATGTGACCACAAAAAATTTCACTAAATAGCAAATTTGTTCTTTGTTTTGATGAGCTCACCTATAGAATACATTTTATTAGAAAAAGGAGACATTTTCATCAGATTTCTAATAGATGACATTACTAAATTTATTTTTATTTCCTAATATAGTTACCAAAAGGCAATAATAAATCTTAAAACATAGTTTCTCTCAAATAAAAACTTTGCCAAAAAACAAGCAGGGATCATTTTGGGTAAAAGTTCATTTCAAGGCTCCTTCTAGAGACGTCAGTGTTTCCAACACAAAACTAAGAACATTAAGAAATACTTAAAACTTTGAATTAAAAGCAAAAAAGTCCCAAGCTGTTCAAAACCCTTCGGCTCGTTAGCAGATGAATGTGACGATGTCTAAAGGTTAAATTCTATTTCTAACTTTAGATGCATTCAATTTTTTTTTTTTATCTAATCGGCCATCATAGTTGAGGATATTGTTTATAAAAAAAAGGATGAAATCAAAATAATAATAACATATTTTATTTCAAAGGCGGCTTTCAAGACACTCAGGGTCACCGTACAAAAGATAAAAACAAAAAAATTACAATAAACATAGTAGCCATTAGAAATT
>NW_015152189.1:69641-71216 GCF_000732505.1 Cyprinodon variegatus
ATGATTTGTGGACATTAGGATCTAAAGAGAAGCGTCATCGGCTGGCCAGACCCTGTAATTTAGTATAGGGGGGAGTCAGAGTAAAAAAAATATGCACGCCCAGGAGAAGGCCAGTGGATGGAACTTAGAGGGGATTTTGCTGGGAGCTGCAGGGAAGTGTGTTTGGCGTTTGGATGGGAAGGGATGTTTTGAATGGCTGCAACTGTATGGCCTTAAAATCAAATTGTATTTGTAAAGTTTGTATTGAAATCAGACTAAATCTAACTGAACTAATATTTCTCAAAGTTAGCTTAATTTCCTTTGCTTGGATCCCAAAAAAACCATAAACCTTAACCACGTACATATGGTTGAGAACAAAGGCCAATGTGTTTGCTTTTATGGAGTAAAAAATGAGAGCATGTAATAAAATCTTTATATAACCGATTAAAACTACAACTGGCTTTAGTCCTGAGTTTATTTAAAATTAATTGTCTGTTGCTCAAAAGTGGATAAAATAATAAAAGCAACAGCCCAGGGAGGTTGATTGCAAAACATTTTTGCAAAACAGAGTTTTACCTTTAACTGCATTAATGCAGAAGTGTCTGTCTGACAATAACGGCGCTAGAAAGTGCAGCATTCTCTGCAAAAGAGGTGATTTATGAAAACAGAAGCTGCTGTTTAGTTTCTCACATCATCATACTTTTAATTAAAGTAAATGGTTCTCAAAACTAAACAAAAATGATCAAGATGTAATTACAGATAAGAAGAATTTTGAATGCTTTTAAATTTCAAATCTAGATTTTAATAAATTTATAAAAACATTTTAGTGCAGCTGTTTGGCCTTACTCCAAGTAGACCTGCAGATCAAACCCTTCTGAGGTTTTCATACAATATTTGGTCGGCACTAAAGCAATTTTAAAGAGCTATTGTTCACATTGATTCAACAGATAATTTTGATTTGGAACAAAAGCATACAGCATGTAAATATTTACACATTTGGTTAAATTTTTAATATGCAACCTTACCAACAGTCAGTTAAGGTATAATAAGGTGTGGAGGTGTTTGAGGACCCACATGCGGAGATGAGGAGGCAAAGATGGCTTTAGCTGATTTAATTAAGAATCCCACAGGCAACTAAAGCAAAGTCTAAAAAAAGATGACGAAGCAACTAATTAAAGAAAGAAACCAGCAATGAGGAACTGCAGAGGTGGTGTATATATGGGGAACGGAACAAAAGATGGGCTAATGAGCTAATATGGAGCAGGTGTGAATAGAAGTAACTAGAAGGAAGCCATTGGTAAGGAACAGGGGGCAACAGAACTAAATGAGTGTATCCCTTTATCATCTACAAAAAAAAAACATTTAAGGTCAGATCGCCGTAGGTTTTAAAAAACACCAGAAAGAATCACTAAACATGACTAAAGGGATAACGGTCTGACAGAACAATGGCTGCATCTGTTAATTCTTAAATTGCAACGAGATCAAAACCAACAGGATAGTAATTCTGCAGCCCAACATCCAGGCAACATTCTATTCAGTTTATTTCTATAGCTCCAATTCACATCATGTCATCTCAGGTCACTTTCCAGTTCACCA
>NW_015152189.1:72779-74835 GCF_000732505.1 Cyprinodon variegatus
CAGATCATCCAGTCAGACTGATTCAAAGTTTTCTATCAAAGGAAAACCAGCTGATTGACTCTTCAGCAATCCCTCACACTGAGCATGCTTGCAGCGACAGTGGAGAGGAAAAACTCCCTTTGAACAGGAAGAAACCTCCAGCAGAACCAGGCTCAGTGTGAGCGGCCATCTGCTGAGGCCCACTGGGGTTAAAAAAAAACAACTTTATAAATAAATGTCCCTTTTGAAGTATTGATTGTTTAGATCTTCTGGTTTTATTCTGCAGAGCTGAGCCTTTTCATTTGGACTTATTTAGGTAATGAAACTATTATCTATAATAACGTCAGAGATCAGATTAAAAGAAAATCCAACTCTTCCACAGTCAGACTAAATCATTTCTGTATATTCATATGAATTTAGGACCCGTTATGCATTTATTAAAGCCATAAATGGATAAATGGAGTCCAAATTAGAACTATTACATCATCAAAATGAAATGTTGCTCTCCTTATACTGAGCTAATACATTTTTTATTCTTGTTTTATTATCTGGAATCTTTTTATCTATATTCCGTTTTCAAAAATAGATTTATACCATTTTAAAAGATAATTCTGTAATTCTTTAAATGTAAACTGTAAGAAAGAGGAAATTTAAGAAGGGGAATTTGGTGTTTCTGTGTTTTTGTTCATCTGTTTTTTTTGTTTTTTGTTTTTTTTTATAAAGGTTTACTGAGAGTTATTATGTAAATAAAATCCTGTGATTAAAATTTTTGTGCTGTTTTTTCCTCTTTTTTTTGCTTCTACATGACTATGTTTTTTGTAATCTGAGCATATGGGGATTATCAGTAAATAAATAAAGGAACATTTTAATGGGGTAAATGTAAATAGGGCTGTGTGTTATGCATCCTTTGGGCTTTAAATAAACGTTTGATGTAAGCTTTGTTCATTTTTCACTTTTCTATGGATCACCTCAATCAGTGTTTAAAAATAGATATTCATCTTAATATTAATAACAGGCTTTCTGTCTAAAATTTTATTTTTTTCTGCTCCCTAAAGCAGAAAACACAATATCCTGAATATGGAAACACCTGATTAAAAAAAAAATAAGCTACATGAAAAATAGTGCAAAAACGTGAATTAAAGATAAAACCAAAAATAAACAGCTGAAGATCAGGAAGTAATTGTTCTCTCTAATTTTTCCACTTCTACATTTCTCCATGATAATCAGCTCCAACAGTAGTTAAACAAAACAAAAGTGTTTTGCTTTCTATTGATAACAGAGCTGAATATTTGTGCATCATTAAACCTGCAAAGGGTTCATTTTAAAACCTGAACTAAATTAAAAGTTTAGTATTTGAACCTCTGCCTCTAAAATCTACTTTCATGAGGATCAAAGGGACTTTATTGTCCTTAGAGTAGAACAGAGTAGTTAAATCTGAAAAATATATAAAAAAATATGAGATGCATAATTCTCACACATATCTATACACACATATATATATATATATATATATATATATATATATATATATATATATATATATATATATATATATATATATATATATATATGAAATGTTGCCATATAGCGACAATTACTTTATCTTACCTTTCAAAAAAATTGGTTTTTGGAAAACGCTGGCTTTGTAGTCCTTTACTTTGTAGTAATTTCCCTCTGGGATTATTAAAGTATTTCTGATTCTGATTATGATTCTGATTTTTTGTTATAGGATCATCACCCTGAGGACCCAGAAGATTACATTTATTTGAAGTCATAGGGAAATCATATTTAAATGTCAAATCATTCTGGTTTAAAAATGTATATAAATTTACTTTTTATAAGACTATATTGTCCCAAAATTTAGAACATTTCTCTGTTTAAAAAAAAAATTGTCCCAAAATCTGTGTTTTTTCCCCGTTATCTTCTGCAGGCCAGTTAGTTCTACGTCAGCCTGAACACCTAAATTCAGCCAATCATATATCAACGGTCATCTGTCAATCACATGTTTTCGGTCATAGCATCTTGATTCATGTGTCGCAGCTAATATACGCAACGGTTGAAATCAGAAATCAAAATC
>NW_015152189.1:75211-76818 GCF_000732505.1 Cyprinodon variegatus
TACTTATCCATTCGCGACATGATATATATGATATACGATAATATGCCACCCAAGATGGCGGACCAGAAGCTGGCCAGTGACGTCTCTGAAAACCCCCTATTTAGTGCTACTTGGTCCCAATGGAATTTCCCATTGGGAACCTGCTAGCACTAAGTTGCTAACTGGTTAGCAAGATGCTTCCCACACAACAATCCCGCCCCCTTGATAGATGACCGATCACATTCACTTTATTCACTCGTGTAAAGTCGGGCACCACTCGGGAGAATTCGGAAATGCAACGGTTGGAACGACCGCTTTCTACCATTTTCCATATGAGCAGTGTTTATGTTTATGGAAATGTCCTTCAAATTAATGTAGACCTGTCAAGTAGCTTTAGCTCACTACTCTGAGACCATGTTTATAACTTTTACCATATTTCAAAGGTTAAACTTTTTTTTTTATATTTCAAAAATATTTTTTTTGTTATTCTTTTCTGGTCGTAAGCTGTAAGATTTTTTGCCCTTTTCAGGAAGATTCTCCAGTCGTGGGAAATGTTTTCGATCGGGCCGACTTTCAGCCTGATGGTGCGTGGCGTAGTGTACAGGCGGTAACGAGGGGCGATCAGCCTCTAACGACCACCTCCCCATCAGGAATCGTAAGGTCGGGAGAAAATCAAACATGTTTGAAATCCAGTCGGCCGTCTTAAGGTCGCATCAGAGCGTCACAGTGTGAGAACATTCATTGTGAGTGTGAACTTTTAAACCCTGCGGTTTCATTGTACATTTTGAGCTGTAGCTGCGTGCATCGATTGGAAAAATCGTCCCGGCTTTATGCACATAATATTGTCAAATTTTCCCCCTAAAGATACTTCTATGGGAGAAGGAAACTGAACAGGGATGAAAACGCTGCTCCACTAGAGGACGGTAAGGATGAGCTGGAAAACAACGATGAAAGCAACAAAATAAATAGAGGCTCAGAGTCAGACAGAGCGCAACAGGAAGCAGGCAGAAATATGTCATAGTTCCTCTTCAGAAGTTTGTGCATGGTTGTTTGAATGTGTGCAGGTGAGAGAAGGTTCGTTTCAGTGCCTGAATTAAACAAAAATAATGAAATGTTTCTTAATGCGTTCCATTGCTGCAAATATCCTGTATTTATTTAGCATCTGTGCAGGAGACTTGGACAAAGACCTTTACTCTACATTTAGTCATTCACATATTTACACACACTGATGTTGGAAAGCTACACAGGGTCCATTGGGCCCTCTGACCCCCCATCAGGGGCGATGCCGGTGCTTTGTTCAAGGATGGAATGACATCGAAAACTGGAGCCTGAACCTTCAGCCCTGCGGTTAAAGCTCAGACTCCTGCATCAGCAGCCACTGGGATTTTAAATACTAATTTAAAACCTTCCAAGGCTGCAGTTTTTCTCTGCATCACTGCTTGGTTGACTTTCACAAGGAATAAAGAGAATAAAATAAAATAGCAAAAACGACTGAATGAAATGAAGAAACAAAATTAATGAGTTATGTACAAAGTTCTGGGTTGATTTCAGATCCATCGCTTCATTATTTTAAAGTGCAAATGTTTCTCTGAACATTTCAATGAGCATCAAATGGATTTTAAAATGTT
>NW_015152189.1:78742-79779 GCF_000732505.1 Cyprinodon variegatus
CACCGTACCGGTGAGACGCGGAACGCAGTAAGAGTCCGGGAGGAATGACGCTCTGATGAAGCTTTAGCTACGATGGTGGAGGAGGGACTGGAGGGGGGTTGAAACAGAATCATCGGAATGGAGTCAGACACGGTGCGACTGCCGCCTGCGCTTCGGCTAGCAGACGAGTTGCGGATCGGAGACCTTTTAAGATGAACTCTGGATGCTGATTGGCTTTCATGGAGGCGTTGTTCAAAGCTGATTGGCTGTGTCGTAGGAGAGTAATCAGTTTTTTCAGTTGAACTTACGCCAAGGCGCCGTTTTCTGTAGACGTCTTTGAACTAACTTTTAAATTCCAGATAAAAAAGGTCCAATAGAGTAAATTTAAATATTACAAATTTCCGTTGGATAGCCATCTGGTTATCAAATGTCAGTTTCAAATGTTTGAATTGAGATATTTGAATTGAGAAAGCTTCCTGGAGAGGTGGCGAAACGTCTTCAAATCTTGGAAACCAAGTCCAGTGGATTTTTTTGCACTTTTACGGAATGACTATGACCTGGATGACTGAGAATCTTTATCAGCATAGTACAGCATGGGTCTGTCCTACTCCACCTACTGTCATACAACCTGGTCACAGGCAGATAAAGCAACAATAAAACTTTTACAGTCTCTTTACAAACAGACAATCAAAATATCACCATTGTAGAGATTTGACTCAACTTTATTAGCAGATGACAACTTTTGTGTATTGATGTCTACGGCCATAGATCATTTCTGGCTTGAAAACAAATTTAGATTCTGTGTCACCCTCCATCCTGTGGAAAAACATTAAAAGTGGTAATTAGAGGTGAAATAATATCTTATGCTGCAACACGTAATAAAATTAGAAAAGCAAGGCAGGAACAGCTCATTAGTTCTATACGGGAGCTGGACCATAGGTAATCAATGCCACCCTCAAACAAAGAGAGACTTTGGTTGCAAATTGTCAGGTCTAAGCACCTAAAACATCATACATACATACAGGGAAAGAAAGAAAGCACAGAGACAATTAATTTAG
>NW_015152189.1:80753-82204 GCF_000732505.1 Cyprinodon variegatus
CTCTGCTCTCCAGAGTTTGCTGCTTAATTTTTTTGCTAGTGTTCAGAGTAAAATCCAATTAGTTATCAAACAAAAGAAACCGTGAACTATCTAGTTTAGGTTTTTCTAGCCAGAGCTTTATTTCTAGACCTCACTTATACATTAGTACGGAAGCCCAGAGCGGTCGTCTCCCTCCGATACTTTTCTCGAGAAAACGAGTTAATTTTCTCATTATCTAAATATAACGAAGCCGTTTTCTCTTCCTAACGAGATGATCGGTGTTAAAATTGATTCCATCCTTCAATACTACAACAGCGGGAGAGGATTTAAAATCATAAGTCATGGCAGCCTGTCTGTAATTCTGTAAATAATCCTGTGTTTAACTGTTAGGTAACGAGACGACGTTGTTGGTTTGATGATTTGCTTCCACTTCTGATTCCTAAGCAGTCAGCCCTTTGCCTCCAGGTGTTTCTGAACCGCCCCGTTGTTACACCTGGAATAGGTATTCATCTTGTTATATCAAGAAATCAATCACCGTTTCATGATAACGAGATAGTTATCAGGTTATCTCGAGAAGGCAAAAGAAAAAACATAAAGTCGAGTATGACAGCTCATGGCTTCCATATATCAGTTTAATCAACTAAAACAATGAAGTAGTTTTTAATCTATAACTTGATTTAGATATACCTTTGATTTTTTTTTATTAACTTTGAAGATTGTCTTTGATGACATCAAAAAACATGGTACTGTGAGATCAACATATTGCACTAAAACCTATTACAGTGGAATCCGCTTATAGTGGTCCCAGATATAGTAATCAACCGCTACTAGATCAAAAGGCTTTGGACAGAATCATTTCTATACAAATGCTGTTTAAATATTAATTTATAGTAATCAAGAAATCCCCTTATAGTGGTAATTTTTAGGAATGTAAACGTGAAAAAATAATTTTAAAATTATGTGTACATCTCGGAGGTACAGAGCTTTGGTGCGGGTTCCAGTGCTGCAGCGAGGAAGAGGATGATGAAGAAGAGGAGACTGTTGTCTCTTCCAGAGCTGAGATGAGGAATGCAGTTTGCATTTTAAAGATTGGTCTCCTGCATGTTGGTTTCAAAAACTTTGACCTTTTACATCGTTTTGAAAAAGAAGTGAACTCAGTGTTGGACGCTCTGATCCAGGGAACCATGGATTAATATGTGAAGTAATTTCTTAATGCGGCGCAACACAAAACAGACGTAGGCTAGCTTTAATCGTCTACAGCCTATGCAGTTATAATCTATGTTGTTCTATGAAACCGTTTGTTTCAAACTTTATTTTCAGACTTGTTAAAAAATGTACTGAGCCATTAGAAAATATAAGATTACAGTATTTTATCCTCAGAATGCTCTTTATGTGGTTTTCGCTCTTTTCTTTCTCCTTAAAGGAAAAGTCTGGTCAGCAAGAAATAATCAATGGATCATTATTTATATCTA
>NW_015152189.1:83939-85343 GCF_000732505.1 Cyprinodon variegatus
AACCCATTACAATGGCAGACAGTCATTATGGTGGCAGCCTGAGGCAGAACATTTGGACAAATCTCCGTGACACAATGTGACATTTAATGGGATAATGTTGATACAAGCTAGAATGCCGGTTCTATTTTAGTTCTCTATCCAGGATCTTTCTATATTGCTTATATGATGCTGTTTAAACATCAAGGACCGGTTTAGGTGCTACAAAATATGTCCTTCATATTGTTTTGCAAAAAATCATTATCAGTTCTGAGTGTAAGTCATCCCACGGGGAGTACTTACTAACTAATCTGATTGGCGTATACAATGGAGCTTTGTGATTGGTGGCAAACCATTCCCTGCTTAAAAAAATGCATTTTTAAGCAGGGAATTGCTGTAAGTTCTGCTGCTATAGGCTTAGCCTGCTTTGTTTCTTTTTAGGCAAAAGGAGCAGTCATTTTTCTCGGTTCAGTGTGAATACACGTCTAAAAGCTTTGCACGACAGCTTCATGTAAACCAACGAAAACATGCTTTGCAGTGATGGGAGGACTGAAAAGCAAACGTTTTCTAAGGAAAAGCTGTAAGGAGTGCAATTTATAGGGAAGATTATTACAAAATGGTGCCAATCTTCCTCATTCATGGACGTTCTCTATATTTGAAACCTTGCAGAAATAACAGGAATTGCATTTGCTGGAATAAAGTATGACAAATACAGACTCTATGGCCTGAGTATAAGGACAGAAAGCTAAAACGAAACTAATATAAGGGCATACATGTTTTTGATTGAATGAGGGAGCTACCTTTCCATCTCTAACATTTGAAGTGATTTTATTCTGTGTCGAGTGATGAAGGCATATGGCAGGGTAGGAAGGTGATGCCTGGGGCTTTCAGCCACTCTATAAGGTCATCACATCCAATCCTCGATAAATATGAGCAGTGATAAAAGCTGAGCTGAAATGGATGCGGCTCAATGTGCTTACAAAATTCGGACGTAAAAATAGCCTTCATAACATGGTTAAATAAACTGGCTTCTGTTACAGAACCACAGATATTGATCATAATTGTTTTTTGACCTTTGCAGAGGAAAACGGAAAGGTTTCTTGTAGGAGCATGCAGCAATAACATGCACCTGCCGCAAAAGAAATATGATGCAATGTATAAGTAATTTGGGTATTAAATATATGTGTAAAAGGAAAGAGTCCCCCCAAATGAATTTGTGATAGATGTCAAAAATTGTTAATATCCAGACTTTAAATAGACCATAAAATAATTTCTGTATAGACAAATACCATTCTCTTTAAAGGGATAGTACACCCAAAACATGATTAGCCTTCATTTTCTACTCACCCCCATGCTGTCCAATGTATTCCAAGTGTCCTGAGTGGGTAGCGTCCAGAATTTACTCGAAACGAAGTCATTTAGAATGTT
>NW_015152189.1:88664-91158 GCF_000732505.1 Cyprinodon variegatus
ACCTCGGCGCCGCGCTATGACGTAATCGGCCTTCGAATCCGGTCTTCTAAGGATGCGTCCTAGGTTTTCGAACAGAGCCAATATTGTTCTTCTCAAGGTTCTGCCCTCTGCTTCGGTTTTTTTTTTTATTCTTTGTGTTCTTTGTCTTTGTAGTTCATTTCTACCAGTGCTGAGTTCTTTAGTTACCCTCTGTTACCCCCCTTGTGCTTGTTTCTTTTCATCTTGGCTTCCTCCTAGTTGGTTTTGCCCACACCTGCTCACAATCTGCTGATTTACCTGTCACGGTTCAGTCTCCAATATATACACCACCTCTGCAGTCACTCAGTGCTGATTTGTGGTTTTGTTGTTCCCCCGTCTCTGGCTTCCCACCTGAGTTTTCTCTGATATAATCTTATATATTTTTTTGGGTTCTCATTATTTTGGCTTTTTTGCATTTCTACCTCAGTGTTCTCATTAAATCTACAAGACTCACCTCTGTCTCAGAATCTCCGCATTTTGGTCCTCAAAAACCTCCACTCATCGTGACGGTTCTTCTATTATTTTCACAACTTCTATACATTTTTACCAACATAAGATAAACTTGTTGCTCCAGGATCTATGTGGAAATGATCTATGTTTCTTGGTATAACATGGTACAATGTCCTTCGTTAACGTCATTGAAAAGTTGCAATTGTCTCTGTTAAATAAAACGGTTATGATCATCATCATCATCGCCATGGAGTAGGAGTGTTGGCCTAGCGGTAACAGCAGTGAGCTTGTGCTCTGAGAAGGTTGCAAGTACCAGGTTCGATCCCCACAGCTGGCACTCTGGGTTCCTGATTAAGACCCTTAACCCCAAACTGCTCCCCGGGTGCCGCACAATGGCAGCCCACTGCTCCCCAAAGGGATGGATTAAATGTAGAGGGGTCCCCGAGTCGAGCTGGTCTAACTTCACGAGTCATTTATCACAATGACGGTGATAAAAAACAAAATCTGGTAACGTAAATAACAGGAAATATGCATAGTGTAGAGCAGATGTAGATTAGGCCTCCTGTCTGCGGTCACCGACAATTTTGGAGAGGTGCACCAGAGTCTCTGCGGAAGGTGGGGGGTGGTTATATCTGCGTTAACTGCGACACACGCAGACGACCTGGTCTCCGAGTATTAACCAGCCTTTATCCAGAGGAGGGCGCTCTTCTGTGTCTGCGTCTGGAGAGGTTGTTTGGTTTCTCTAATAAAAAAGATCAGAGCATTCCTCACTGCATTGACCTGCAGACACCACTCCGCTCATCTTTGGTCTGGGGGGTTGGTCTTTAGGATGCATTAGCTTCTGTCTCAGGGTCTTGTTTGGGTTTGAAATGTGCTGTGTCTTCAGCAATCACCTATAGCTGTTTCTGCATGCAGCATGTTCTCTTTCTACCGTAATAACGGTCTACACGCAACATTTTCCCCCTCATTCATAAAACGATAAAATAGGGGACAGTCCCAGGGACAGCTTTGGCCAGGGACAGGTGGTCCAAAACAGAGACTGTCCCCGGAAATCGGAGACGTCTGGTCACCGTACCCTGGCCAGGAGTAGGGACAAAGAAGAATGTTAGCTGCCGTTAGCTTGTTAGCTCGCAGCAGTAAGGCTTTCTCCTGAAAGACGGGGCTTCATCAGCTCTTTATTTCAGCTCTGCAGGAGATGAGCCCAGTCTCTTCATTGGTTCGGAAGCTTTAATGCAGCAAATAAATTACAAAATGCATGAATTGGGACATTTGTTCTCTGCCGTGTCTGCTGCTAAATGAAAATTAGCCCCTTATTCTTTCATGTCCACCTTTAACTTTCCCCCTCTGGCAGTTAGGAAAAATCCACAGAAAAGCCGAACCTTCTTATAAGCAGCATGGTCCAAAGAGATGTAAAAAAAAAATGTAAAATTTCTAGTTCAGAAAATAAGGTAGGTTGAAAATTATGTTAAGTATGTTGGGAAACTCTAATCTGAAAAGAGTTTTTTTTTTAAGCAGATCATCGTCTATTGGAATTATGATATGATAATTATGATGCTACGTTAAGACCTCAAGCGCTGGAAGCTTCTGCTGCTTCATTTCTGTTTGTCCACATTGGGGTCAGCTGTCCGATAAAGTGTCTCCATATGCTTCTGCTGCTCCTGTGTTCAATGCCAGAGAGCAGCTTTGCTATATTTGCTCTGATCAGTGGATAAAAATGAGTTTGAATCCATTTGTAAGCGGGAATAAGTCCACCTGCAAACATGGTCTGTGCAGTCAGTTCATCCTGATTACCATCCTGCCTTCAATTATTATTATTTTGCTGTCGACCAGCATGAAACAACCGTACGCCGATGGTGCGCTGTCACTGGAATTCCCCTTCAACGGCACTTGGGGTTTTTCTGCTACTGTTCAAGGCAGCAGGATAATAAAAGCCAACATATTCTGCCGGCAGGTTTCTACATTTGAAGTTAATTTAGGCGTTAATAAACTGTTTCAGAGGAGTGATCATAGCGCTCTGCATCAGCAG
>NW_015152189.1:91430-92105 GCF_000732505.1 Cyprinodon variegatus
ACACACACACCGGAACTTGGCGCGCCCCACCTGTCACGTCTCAATTCCCCACCAGTGGGTCGCGCCACACACTTTGAGAACCGCGGACCTAGCGGTAACAGCAGTGAGCTTGTGCTCTGAGAAGGTTGCAAGTACCAGGTTCGATCCCCACAGTCGGCACTCTGGGTTCCTGATTAAGACCCTAAACCCCACACTGCTCCTCGGACGCCGCACAATGGCATCCCACTGCTACCCAAAGGGGATGGATTAAATGCAGAGAGGACCCCGAGTCGAGCTGGTCTAACTTCATGAGTCATTTTCCACAATGGCGGTGATAAAAAACAAAACAATCTGGTAACGTAAATAACAGGAAATATGCGTTAATAAACTGTTTCAGAGGAGTGATCATAGCGCTCTGCATCAGCAGTGCTGCGTCTGACTCCCTGCCAGCTCCCAGATCAGCTTCTCTCATTGGTTGATGAGGCACGTCCAGCAGCTAAAGTAAAAATTTTTCCAACTCCAGCAGCTGCTGCTTGTGCAGTGCGTCCCATGCCTCAGAAGCTCAAGCTGCTCCTGCTTCAGGAGGAGACGCTGCAGGACCTTTTGATGAGCCATGATGCGCATCAACCATAGACTCCAGCAGTGTGCGGTCTGTAGGGGTGTGCATTGGCACTGCCCTCACGATTCGATTACGAT
>NW_015152189.1:94651-96136 GCF_000732505.1 Cyprinodon variegatus
GGATAGAAACCTTCTGAAATCTGACTGGATGATCTGATGAAATGTATAGGGCCTTGAGATGACATGTGTTGTGAATTGGCGCTATAGAAATAAACTGAATAGAATTGAACAAGCTTATGAAAAATGGTTGGTTACATTTTGAATTACATTTATGGTTTAGTTGGAGATGTCCTGATCCCTAGGTGTTTGGGCTGTTGGATCGTATTTAGGTTTTTCTTTCTTTACTGTGGAACATGTACTGTCAAAAAAAAAATCACCCCAGGCAGGAATGATATCAGGAATATTACAAATACAAATGCTTTATAGAAATATTATATTACTGCATTGTTTGGTTTGAAAGCTGCTGTTTCACAAATGAATAATGGAAGCCAACAGGACAGAGGAGAGACGCGTCTCTCTGAACATTTTACAAAGCTGCAGGCACTCTGAGAAGATTTTCAATCATCAGACACGCTTTCATGCTCCAACATCTGCTGCATATCTCAGTGAACACATTACCATAGTCAAAACAAACAATCTTTTTTGTCTGGTTTAAAATCACAGAGGAAATGAGGAGAGGGATAATCAAAGGATTGGAATATGAGGAATATGTTTTATGTTGTATATAGGAAGTAAATACAACATAAAACAAGAGGGGAAAAAAACACGAGCTTTGTCATGAAGGGGAGAAGTTAGAAAACTGGGAAACAAATAAATGTATCAAATATTGATTTTTCTTAAACATCAGTCTGTTCTGATGTTACAGATAATTGCATTAATATGCCGTTAGCTATGAGCAAATGATGCAGTATTTAGAGGATGATCTACCTGACTAACATAGAGCTTGTGTTCTAGTTTTAGACACACCAGCTGAAAACACAAAGGGCTTTAAAGAGACTCTAGATAAAGGAAAATATGCAGCAGAATACTCCCAGTACCACTGCTCAGCGATCACAAAGCAATTACACAGCAGGGAATTTAAATATGAATATAATGAACTGGAGAAATAAAAGGAAAGGCAGTGTTCAGCCTCCAAAGGTATGACCAATGCACAGAAGTCTAGTTGAAAAAAAAGAAGGGGGATGGTAGAATATTTTTATATACATAGCTTAATAATACAGTCTATTAACCTAAAGCACTATGCATGGTCTGGTTGTTCCATGTCAGGTATGCCGGTCATTGACCTTGAGCAAGGCACCTTACAGTAGAACTGCAGTCAGTCCCTGCTAGCATGGCTATCACTGCCCCTACATAGCTAGCGTGGCTACCACTGCCCCTACATAGTTAGCGTGGCTCCCACTGCCCCTACATAGTTAGCGTGGCTACCACTGCCCCTACATAGCTAGCGTGGCTACCACTGCCCCTACATAGTTAGCGTGGCTCCCACTGCCCCTACATAGCTGGCGTGGCTACCACTGCCCCTACATAGTTAGCGTGGCTATCACTGCCCCTACATAGCTAGCGTGGCTACCACTGCCCCTACATAGTTAGCGTGGCTATCACTGC
>NW_015152189.1:97827-98174 GCF_000732505.1 Cyprinodon variegatus
GATTCTGCTGTATATATACTGTATATTATTTATCACTTTCCCCCTCCACATTTAGGGAAGGCAGCACCTGTGCGCCCCTAGGGGCCAGCCGTCACTGGTGCAATTCATAGGCAAAAGAGAAAAGCTTTGGAAAGTGAGCTTGAAAAACTGAAAAAGAAGAAAGAAATGTTGGTGGGGGTGTTTCATCCTGATCAACCAGATGCTGATCAACTAGCTGAGCAGGCTGAAAACACATCTAGCACACTAATGGCTCAAATGCTAACAAAATCTAATAGAGTTACAAGGACAAATGCAGTGAACTGAAAAACATTAATTCAGAGCTTGAATTGAAAGCAAAGCAGCTAAGA
>NW_015152190.1:0-1080 GCF_000732505.1 Cyprinodon variegatus
TTTATTCTGGTAAATCAGCTACTTTAAATTCTAAAATTTTAATTCCAATTCTTTTTCCATCGTTAATTGGTCCTAATAGGCCGTCGTAGAAATAAGATCACAAACTAACAGAACATTTCTTTAAATTATTTATCTATTCTCTTCTTAATGATTAAAATAGAGGTTTTTATTGTGGCCTCAGCATTTAAAACCAGCTTGGAGACTTTTTTGTTTTTATTTCTCCTCAAAGTCTGGAAGTTCTTGCTGTCATTATCAAAATCAGAGACTCTATATGAGTTGATTTAAAACATCAACATGAAAATGTTGCAATAAAAGAAAACTAATAAATATTTGTAATTCATTAATTTGATTTCACATCTTTTAAGTCTACATTCATCACGTCTCTAGACCTTCAGCCTCCCTGAAACGCCTTTGATGTCTTCATTGATGTCCTTTAATCTCGGTCCCAGACTGAGGAACTGCGCTGTAGTTCATCTTGGAGCGACGGCCATAAAGGATGCAACAATGTTTAAGAATATGAGTTTGTGTTTTGAAGATCCCAGGAGGCAGAAGGGCTGTTTTGTTCAGAGCAACATCATCATGAGTCATGAACTGATCTACCAAGCCTCACGCTCGCTGGGATCCTCTGCAGACAGACAGTCTAGCTGCAGACCTGCACTGTCAGAACCGGAAGGTTATTTGAAGCCTTTCAAAGTAAAAGTAAAATAAAATGTTTATTCATGTGTTTACACTGCAAACAATTGAACTCTAAATAAGTCATTTTTTCTTAAAATAAGTCATTTTTTCTTGAATTGAGGAGATAAGTGAGACTCTTTGCCAATGGAACAAGACAATTTACATTTAAAATAAGAAAAAGCACTTGCATTGTCTCATTACAAGTGCATATTATCTAATTATTTTATTTTAAGAGTAAAAATAATGTTTCCATTGTCAGATCATCCCATTAACCTACTATAATTAAGGGTAAATACACTTGAGTTAAGAAATGTTTACTTATTTTAGATCATTTTTGCAGTGTAACAATGTAAATGTATATAATCTCTTTCCAGTTCAACTGGATAAGGTTCAAAATCAAGAAAA
>NW_015152190.1:6920-7967 GCF_000732505.1 Cyprinodon variegatus
GTCTTCTCTATTCAGAGGGGCCCCCTGCCTGTCTTTGCCTAGGGCCCCACATTTCCTAAATCCGCCCCTGGCTATATCTATGCAACTACTTTTTGCTGTATATTGTTTTTTTCACAGTATATAATGCATAAAGTGTACCTGAGTGGACAGATAAATATTTCGTTATATAATAAAGATAGAATTTTTTTTTTTTTTACATTCCTAAGGATGCATAGAAACACTTAGTAAAATAATCCTGACTGAGTTTATTCTAATTAATGCATCAACGGGATAGAAAGTGCAAACATACCTGTAATGGCCGTATTGTAAGTATATTCTTATATCTTATCGATGAGGGTTTTGTGTTTTATTTTGCAGGTATATTGATCTTCATAAACTGTGCTTATGTGAAGTGGGGGACTCTGGTCCAGGACATCTTCACGTATGCAAAACTCATGGCTCTATTCCTCATCATCATTGTTGGAATCCTGAAAATGGCAGCAGGTGAGTAAAAAGGAAGCATCGGTGGAAGGAAACGTCCTTTGCTCTAATATTTGTCTTCTTTTTGTGTAGGAGACATAAATAGTTTTGAGAGTCCATTCGAAGGGTCATCGACGGAGCCTGGAGCCATAGCTCTGGCTCTCTACTCCGCTCTGTTCTCCTACTCAGGCTGGGATACGCTCAACTTCGTCACAGAGGAAATTAAGAACCCTGAGAGGTAAATATTTATTTATTTATCTTTATTATATTGTATAGTTGGATGTGTGTATATATATATTATATAAAACTGTAACTGGAGCGTGTAATAAAAGCAATTTCCTTCTGGGATTATTAAAGTATTTCTGATTCTGATTCTGAAATTGAGCGTGAACAGGATTAAATGAGGTGTTTATCTTAATTTTCCTTATTTTTTCTCTGTTTTTTTTTATCATTATACTGATAACTCTCTGTTAAAAAAGTTTGAAGTGATTAGAAAATATTTGCTGAAACATATTTAATTATTGGAGCTGTGCAAATCCTCCAGGTAACGGATTTAACAGGCTGCCATTGAACACAGGAGCAGCAGAA
>NW_015152190.1:11610-13196 GCF_000732505.1 Cyprinodon variegatus
TCAGTTTAATGAACTGTCTCTGACTAATCCTTTCTTTTTAACCTCACAGACTTTTGGAAATGCAGTACTTGGTCCGTTTCACTGGATCGTCCCCGTGTCCGTGGCCATGTCCTGCTATGGAGGACTCAACGCTTCTGTCATTGCTGCTTCACGGTACTCAGTAAGCATGGAGAAGCTGCTCACATGCTGTTGATGCGGTTAAAGGGACCAGCAGTGTATTATACTGATGTTTGTCTTTGTGGAAGGAAGGCTGTTCTTTGTTGGAGCTAGGGAGGGCCACCTCCCCGACAGTCTGAGCCTGATCCACCTGAAGCGGTACACACCAGTACCTGCTCTGCTCTTCAATGTGAGTTTAAAACACGATGAAAACGTGTCGATAACTGGAAATAAAACGACACATTTTCTACTTTTTCCGTTTTGGCTTCAGGGACTCATGGGTTTGATCTTCCTGTGTGTGGAGGACGTGTTCCAGCTTATTAACTACTTCAGCTTCAGTTACTGGCTCTATGTTGGTCTCTCTGTTGCTGGCCTCATCTACCTGCGCATCAACCAGCCGGACAGGCACAGACCAGTCAAGGTAGAGTCTGCTTTACCTGCTTCAGATTCAGAAGCAGGGAGTAATATTTACCTCCAGCGTTTGTCTGTCTGTCCGTCTGTGTTCAGGATAACTGGAAACGTTTTTAGCAAAGATGCAACTCAATCCAATAATCCATTACATACAGGAATTTATTTAACCTTATCTGGAAGAACAAGCAGTTCTATTCAATTCTATTCAGTTTATTTCTATAGCTCCAATTCACATCATGTCATCTCAGGTCACTTTCCAGTTCAACCAGATCATCCAGTCAGATTGATTCAAATAAACGTCTTCAAACTTGGAAACAAAGTCCAGAGGATGACTGAGAATCTTCAGCAGGATAATCAGGGTGTTGAAATGATTCAAAGTCCAAAGAATCAAACCTTCTCCTCAGAAATATGAAACAGATAGAAAATGACTACTGAGAAGATGTTCTGGTGTCAGTTTTCCACCCACTGCATTACCATTCTACCTAGTTTTTATACCTGAACTTAGATTATATACCAAATTATATTTGTGAAGCTCAGATAACCTGACCTTGGTTCAATCTGAAGGTTTGGTTTCTTTTCTCACAGCTTGAAACCATCTTCTTTGTCTCTGCAGCTCAGCTTGTTCTTCCCCATCGTCTACTGCATGTGCAGCCTCTTCCTGGTCATCGTCCCTCTGTATGGAGACACCATCAACTCTCTCATAGGGATCAGCATTGCTCTGTCTGGAGTGCCGGTTTATTATGTCACCATTTATCTACCGGAGGACAGGAAGCCCCGATTCATACGCAAACTCAACGGTAAACCTCCTGATTCTATTTCACCATTAGTTTTAGCAAAGCTGCTTGCTTTAATGTTTTATACTGCGATCGTTGTTCCTAATATTCTGCCACGGCTGTAAGGAAATGGATTTCTGTGTTGAGCAAAACGGCTCCATTCGTGTCCATTAGCTATTAAAAACACTTTGGATCCCATCTTCTGGTTCCAAAAAGCTTCTTCTGGTTCCAAAAAGCTTCTTCTGG
>NW_015152190.1:16905-17913 GCF_000732505.1 Cyprinodon variegatus
ATCTGGTGACTGTGGAGGCCATTTGAGTACAGTGAACTCATTGTTCAGCGCACTGCGTAACCTGCTGTACAATATTTAACTTCCATCACAGTATTAATGTTTTGAGATTTCCTGCATCGATGCGATTATCGAAATATAATAAAGAAATCAGTTTTTTGGTGTTATGTTTAGGATTTGAAAATAAATCCAATATGCATAAAAGGACTCCAGTAATTTCCAACCTGCATCGTCTTGAAACAACAGTAACAATATAATCTGGTCAGCTGGTCTGTCAATGCAGTTGGTCAGGTTTTCTCTACAGGGAGACGGAGTAAAGGGGAACCAAACTGTTCAGATGGTGTTTCTCTGCGGATGCACAATGGATTCCTGGAAGATGGTGTACCTGACAAAGATGTCTGTCAAGGACGTAGAAGAAGAATACATATTTGGATTTTTGATGACCAGATTTCTACTCTTTGGAGTTGGTGAACATCATGATTTTTGTTTTGTTTTACACAGCGTCCTGTCTGGTGATGTTCAAACAAGAATAATTGTCTTGATGCCAAAAAGAGCCCAACAGATTTTGCTTTCACCAGTGTAGCAGTACGGCTATCGCCATACTGTTCCGCTTGATTTATGCATAGAAATAGCTTTATTATAATTATGCAGGGAGTTTTACAGGTTATATGGACACTGCAATGTAGGTAGAACAGGAAAGGAAAAACATAATTATAAAACCTTTTCAGTCTGCTTCATCACCTGCAAAGAGATGGAAAAAGAACAGCACAACCAACGGACATGGTACGAGACATTAAAAAAAGAATAAAAAAATTAAAAAAAAGGAGCAAACCCTGGCTGGCCAGCCGGTACGCACCATGCAGAGCCCCCACCACGGACATCATGGAATATGGAAGATGTCGTGGGCTGTTATGAGGAGATCTGAAGAGCTGTCAACACTCAAAGATCATATTTAAATGTTAAATCATTCTGGCCTAAACATGTAAATAAATGTTCTCTTTATCAGACCAG
>NW_015152190.1:19707-22782 GCF_000732505.1 Cyprinodon variegatus
CCAGGGTGGACTTCGCCTCTCACCCATAGACAGCTGGAGATGGACAGCAGCGCCCCTCGCCACCCCAGCAGGTGACACATATGGATGGATGGATGGACATAGTTTACTTGTTCTTTTATGTGTTGGTTTTAGTTCTTACTCCGGATTTAGTCCTAAGCCCTGAACACACCGGTTACTGCGACTTTTTAAAGTCCGATCCAATTTTTTTCCATGTCCCACTGTCTGCGTATAGAGAGGCTCCGACTAGGCAGGATGAGCAGATCTAACCAGATTCTTTTTTACCTGCCTCTGTGCTATAAACACAGTAAAACAATTTCCCCCACTTGACTTGGACAGATTATGAAAAGTTATGAAAAATAAAAACCAGAGCTTCATTCTATAAAGCAAAGCTCTACTTAATGAGTCTGTGCAGCATCTAGAACCAGAACAGATAGAGAATGTTAATCTATTAAAAACATGATAAGATCTACGCCTAAAGAACAGAAACGCAGCGATAAAGTCTGTGGGACGGTTTCCATGGTGACAGAGAGGCGATTCTCAGAGAGATCTGGGAAGTTTATCACAGTTTTTCGTTCTTGTTTCCATAAAGAGGTGAGAGATACGCTGCTCCGTCTGCTCCTCCGGATTCTGGAGGATCTCTGCTTTATCCGTTTCTGTCCTGATCTCCCATCATGGGGAAAGTTTCTATTTTAATGTTTCATTCATTGTTTTTGCTCCAGTCTGTCCTGCTCACTATAAACGCGATGCGTGACTCCAAATTGACTCTATTCCCGTCAGATGAACAGATTTTATTTAATATTTTCCTCCAAAGCGGATGTTTCACTTTGTAACTGCGTCTCTCTTCCCGTCAGACCCATGAAATTGCTGCTGAATTGCTGCGTAGTCCGACTAAAATAGATCTGGGCTTTATCTCAGTCTGAGCTACGCTGCCCCCTGCAGGAAATCCTCTGCGTTGACTTTCAATTAGCGCTAAACGCCGCCACCTTTAAGAAGCAATTTCTGTCTGATCGGACAAAAAGTTAATTTTGTTCTGGCCTTTAGAAACGGCATAGCTGTCAATCCGTTTTATCTCTGTCCTCTTTGTCTTTATTTGTTTGTTTTTTTTAGCATTTGACACATTTAGTAGGGTTAGGTTAGGTGCTGTGCTCCACAACTATTGCATAAAAATGACACCATCACTGTAGAGCTGCTCTCTAAAGCAATGAGCAACACTTCCTTCATCACAAGGAAATGGGAGCAATTAACCCTTTATGCCTTTATTGCCTTCCAAATGGAGTCCCCCCGTCCTTCAGCGAGATCTACAAGAACAAGATCTACATCCAGCCATTCAGCAAAGATCCTGCTGCATGGCTGCACATCAGATTTTAACATTTGACCAATTAGATGAACCTTGAATGATAGATTACCTACTGGAAATTAAGTTGGAAAAAAGGTTTAAAAGTGAAGAAAAAAAGGTGAAAAGTTAATTAAAAAGTAAAGTTAAACAGTTAATAAGCCTACTTAATAATTACATGTATGTGTATAAACTAAAACATGTCAGCGGCAGTATCAGCATTAATGCCTCTAAGATTATGATGTATTTCACTGAGTGTCCAATAAAGGGTTAAATTACACTGACTCAAAAAAGACAAAATGCTTTTATTCTCCAATATTGGTTAANGACTCAAAAAAGACAAAATGCTTTTATTCTCCAATATTGGTTAAAATCATCATATAAAATATACCAGCACATTAAAATACTTTGAATTGAATATAAAATAAAATGTATTTTTCCTATACAGAAGGTTGCAGATTATCCTCCTTCAGTCGGGTTCTTCAGGTCTCCACTGAAACAAAAGAGAAAAAGTCTGATTCATTTCCGCACGCGTGTATAAATCTACCATCAGTTAGCGTACGTACGGCACGGGCCTGGGATCTCCAGAGGAATGTAGTTTTCCTGGCAGAGATGAACGAACGCCGCCGCTAACCTGCAGGGGGCTTTGGAGGAGCTCCGCTTACACACAGACAGGAACTGATCGGGATCCACCTGAAGGAAGACAAACCGAGACGTTAAATCAGACATCTGATTCAGTTTCCTATCTACTTTACCTTAATGCCCCCCCACCCCTTCACGCAGACACTCTAGTGCATCTCCCCAACATTATAGGTGACCGCAGACAGGAGGCCTCTGATTGGTCAGTTCTTCTCCGCTCTACATTATGCGTATTTCCTGTTTGGTCCCTAATGGCAGAGACTCTGGCTGTAGCGCCGTCCGGCCTGGCTCACCTCAGACTCTATTCCAGACATTGTTCGGGACGCTAGTTTGTAGCTCTGAGCGACGCTCTGTTGGTTTGCACCTGAAGCCAAAACACGCAGCGCCATGGCCAGTAGGTAGTGTTGCGCCGATGCCATCTTTTGGCCCCGATACCGATACTGGCTGTGCAGAATCAACCGATACCATAAAGATACCATCTGATTGAAATTGATGTGTGTATATGAAGAACTGCATCCTGCTTGGATGTAAAATAATTTCCATCATGGCTTCATGCTGCTGCCTTCCTTTGTGAAGCAAAGACTAAAACAAAGAGAATCCAGTAGAACTTTTTATTGCCTACCTGGAATGGGTGACAATAGTTGAAGAAACTTTTGGATCTCAAAATGGTATCGATGTCCTATTGGTTTGTACTCGCAGATACCGATACCACCATTATAGAGCTGGATCGGAGCCCCACCAGATACTGGTATCGGTATCGGTGCAACACTACCCACTGGTGAACTGTGCGTCGTCCAGCGTTGGATGAGGGGTTGTAGACGGCGAATAAGCTTGTCAAACCGACACATGGACGCCCACAATCCTAGCTAGTGACGTTGAATAACAGCGCAGACCACGCTTCATTAGCTGATAGCTTTATTTGCTCCCCACCTCCCTCCACAGCGCTGACATCACAATCCTCTGATAGGAAGTGCAGCTGATTGACAGGTTTATAGAATTATTTAGCTCCAAGGCTAGGCTAACTGCTTGCAGCGAGGCTAATTGTGTGCAGCGAGGCTAACTGCGTGCAGGGCGGCTAACTGCATGCAGCGAGGCTAACTGCA
>NW_015152190.1:24134-25292 GCF_000732505.1 Cyprinodon variegatus
GATCGTTTTTTTAGTGTATACATTTGATTGGTTTTTTGGTATACATCTATGTTGTTAAATTGTAAAGTGCCTTGAGATGACATGTTGTGAATTGGCGCTTACTCTTCATCGCCCCCTAGTGTCGCCTTCCTTCTCATTGGTTTTCTTGTTCTTTCTCTGTACACCTGTTCCCACACAGATCCGTACTCCAATCTTTGTCCTGTTAGTCTCTAGACAGCGTTTATTTATCCCTTCCTCTGCAGTTTGTCTTTGCAGGATCGTCATTTTATTTCACGTACTCATCAGTTCCTGTCAGCCTCCTATTGGTCGTGTTCCCGTCTTCATTACTTTGGATTTAAACTACCGCTGCCTTCATCATTAAATCTAACAGAACTAATCTCTGCCTCCCTTTCTGCTTTTTGACTCCAGCTGCCATCTTCCTCACATCCTGACAGAAAAACACGTATTCACTTTGTGCTTTGCAAATTATGTTCCTTTCTTTAACATTGAATTCATCCCGAATTTTGATAAATTTTACTTGAATTCTCTAAATTTGAAATATCCAATCAGAAATAAACAATCTAGAAAGCGACTTAAGAATAAGAAATAAATTTTCCTTTTTTACTTACCACCCTGAAACAGGAACTGAGGAGAGAATCAGGGGAAGAAAACAGAGATTCACAGCTGGCAGCCCTCATGGCGGCTTGGGAACTTCGCTCTTTTGTTTCTGTGTATTTAGTGCAGCTTGAATTTAGCTGAAGACACAAATAAACAGGAGAGAACAACAGATAAACGAAACTCCACAAAAACAAGGATCTATAGAAGAAAACATGTTTTACTAATCCTACCTTCCAGCCATGGAAGAAATCCTCCAGTGTCTGAGCTTGAGATCCATCAGGTAAAGGAAAATCATCGCCTGCATCATTAGTGTTAGTTCCCAGGAGTCCGGTTGAAGCACCTGTGGAGTTTAACGTGTTTGATCATTGAAGGAAACAAGTGTTATACATAAAAACAGCAATTAATCTTCTTAGGGTTTCAAAATCCTCCTTCTCACATATAAAGCCTTAAATGGCCAAGCTCCATCTGATATCAGAGATCTGCACTGCAAAAACGATCTAGAAATAAGTAAAAATTTCTTAAATTAAGTATATTTATCCTTATTTTAAGTAGGTAAATGAG
>NW_015152190.1:29063-30188 GCF_000732505.1 Cyprinodon variegatus
ATGCTTTCCTAAGACCCGCCCCCTTCTTCATATGATTGGTGTTACACCCCCCCAGGCGTGGGGTGGAGTGCAGCAGTTAAAGTATCCTCTACGTTCTCTCAGCAGACTGAGAACCGTTCAGAAAGCCACAAGACAAAACGCGTCGCCTTGGGAGGCTGCCCCCCCCTGCTGGTGGGAATAGGTAACAACGCCTTAAAACTGACAACCTTAAAATTAGGGTCTATGAGAACTCACATCTAAAGGGAATCATACATAATAAAGCTATATAAATGTAAACACACATTTAGTGGGTGTCACATTGGCTAATACTGTTAGTTTCAGAGCGCTCCTTTGCTACCATTGGCTGAGAAACGCAAGACGGATTTCTATTGTCCTTTTTTTATTTATTAAGGGTCAATTTATTATCGAGGGATTTTTTTTACCCACAGGCGATCACTACGAGCCGGAAATCCAGCCTGGGGCTGGAATACTTTAATCCCGGTGGCCGATCTCAGACTCACTGATCGCGATGCAAAATATTGTTTTTATGTTTTTACTGCTAAACGCTGAATTCATTAAATCACAGCGAATGGATTAGTTTTAGGTATAAATAAAGATCTTAGACTTTTCCTTCAAAAGGAACACAACACATCTGGACGATTACAAACCTACCTGAAAGCTGTGCCTGACATGAACATGTTGACACATAACTAGCTTACGTCTGAATGGGCCGTCCATGATTTTCCTCTTCAAGCGATAAAGCTCAGCAGAAGGTCTGATGGAGGCCAGGGCCAGCAGGGGCCTCAGGAGCCATTCCTCCAGCACCACTTTCAACGGCCCAACTTCAGCAACCCTTGATAAGTTTAGATTTAGCAGCGGCAGCGACACGCTGACTACACCTTCTCTGAAAGAAAGAGCAGATTTTAGACCAGGTTACTTTATCAGAACATCGTAGCATCGGCACATTCTCAGCAAAACTGTTCATGGGCTAAAGTCCTAAACTTTTCCATCTTTGTTCCATTTCTCTGCATTTCACCACATGGAGGGCCCGCTTGCAAACAAGTGTCATCTTAAATCAGACTTCTAATTATGAGTTCTACACAGCATCCCTCCAATGTATTTTAATATTTAAAGTCGTAGGGAAGC
>NW_015152190.1:31229-32794 GCF_000732505.1 Cyprinodon variegatus
ATTTCTGTATTGCAGATTATGTGTTACTAATAGCATTGTTTACAAATTACATCTAACCGACACATTCTCTTCTCCCCAATAGCAACGCTTGTTCTTGACCAGACCAATAGAAACGCTCCTTCTAGCTTCACTCCGCCCCATGAAGTTAACAGAATGAAATCTGTAAAAAGCTATTTAAAAACAACGACAATGCTTTGTCCTGCGTTGAGCAAAATTAGGTCCCTATGTCTTTAAGTATGAACATAGAAAAGTTTAGCCGCCTCTTGTTCTGATAAAACGATGAATATATTTCTGTCACTAAATTAACTAAGGAGCTAACGCAGCTGTAAAGCACACTTCAGACATGGGCAATGTGGAGTCAACAAGTCATCTCTGTGTCATGTATTTAATCTACCCAGCCAATTAACCAGGTGAGTCCAATCTGCACAGGTTAATTCACGGTGAAGATCGGACTCACCTGCTTCAGTGGCTGGGTAGAACAAATACATGACATGGAGATGACTTGTTGACTCCACATTGCCCATGTCTGGCTTCCAGTATCTCCTACCTCGGGGTGAATTTGAAGAAAGAAGCCAGCCTCTTCCGGACCCCAGACAAAGCCATGGCCAGCCTGGTGTCCACCCAGTGGTAGGTCTGCTGGCCTGCCTGAAGGAAAGAGCAAAGACATGCTGACCATTCTTAGAGGTTTTCTTTGCCTTAAATATCATTTACATCCATTTTAGGCATAATCATTTTGCATTCTTGTTTTACTTTTCTCCAGTTTATGATACCGGCTTAGAAAAGGTCTGTTTGGTTTTTGAAAAGTGGTCTCTTTGGGCCTGGTTCCCTTAAGATAAGATAAGCTAGACTTTATTGATTCCACAGTAAAAAAAATAACTTGTCACATCGGATCAATAGTCAAAAGAAAAAACTCTTCCTCCCCCATCGTGGGTGTTCTCCCCCCCTTTTCCTCCCAGCTGGGCTCCTCTACCAGAGTCCTGGGAGCTTGAGGGTTCTGCCAGTATCTTAGCTGTTCCTCTTCTGGACCGAGATGTCTGATTTATTTCCAGGGATCTGCTGTAACTCCTCCAGTTTAGGGGCTAATTGGTTGGTTAGCATTTTACTGCATCGGTCGAATCTACAGGAGGAGAAGAGAGTCTGAAGTCATTAGAACGTGCTTCAGCCCGAAGCACTCCGAAGCTTTTTCAGCAGCCAAAAGTGGCTGTATTTACGAGTCCAGAAAAAATCTTCAATGACCATAGCTCCAGCAGGCACTGGCGGAGGTACAGGATCGATGGCTAGTTTGTAGCGTTCTAGGCGGCATATTTTCAGGAGTTGTGGAGAGCTGTACTGAGCTGCTGCCTATAGGTTCCACCATCTTAAAACCTGTCCTTTTACCAACTGATCACAGCTAATATAGCAAAGCTGCTCTCTGGCATTAAACACAGGAGCAGCAGAAGCATCGGACGCATCTGGACTTTACTGGACGTCTGACCTTAATGAGGACGAGCATCAGAAATGAAGCAGCAGAAGCTCCTTTCTGCTCGTTTAAAGCTGACGAATTCAGCTCTGATCTTCCCTCTGTG
>NW_015152190.1:35857-36792 GCF_000732505.1 Cyprinodon variegatus
GATATCAAAAAAGTACTCCAGAGTGTTGTTCAGCATGGGGGTGAGTAGAAAATGAAGGCTAATCATGTTTTGGGTGTACTATTCCTTTAACCAATAGGATCTGTTGAACTAGATCTGCTATTTCACAGCTTTTGTGAGACGCCTTTTTATAAAGTAGGGCATAAATTCATAAAAAAAAGTTTATTTGAATTCTATAAATCAAGGTTTTCTGTCCAACAGCAACGATGATCTGCACGGCAGCAGTCTATACCCAGCTATTGTAGCATCTAGGATAGAGCTGCCAGTCTGGGAAAGAATCTGGTTAGTTGAAACTGACTAAAATGTGACTAAAACTAATAATAATTTTAATCCTGAAGACTAAGACTAAATCCAAGATGGCTGCCAAAAACAACGCTGCACCGTGGTAAATAAACCATTTAAAGGAAAAGCGGCTGCGGTTCTCTCACCGCATCCAGAGCAGCTCTGAGGGCCGACAGTCCTGCTACCGACAGGAGTCTGAGGTGGGGGTTCTCCAGTTCTGCATGTAGGACATCCATCAGCCTGTCCGTCCATATCCCAACAGCCTCCCTCCATGCTGCCTCCAGCCTCTGCCCCTTCACGTCCTGGTACACACCTGCTAGAGTAGCCAGAGGCCCTGGACACAGTAGTTCCAACATGATGATAGTGCTTTATAATCACAGCTATTTTATCCAGAACTGACAAAAGCTCACGTCTGAGCTCCTGCTGTCCAAGCAGAGAGGCTTGATGAAGCCGACCCAGAAGGTCAGGCAAGCTGCTGGTCAGTGCACGTCGCAGGGAGCTCCTCAGCCACAGAGACAGCAGACCTGTGTCTCCTCGGCCCAGTGGGGCCTTAGTCTGCCGTGAAACAAGAACAGGAAGAGAGCTTCTCTGCTGAAGCAGCTGATGGTCTGAAGGCTGAAGAAGAAGGAGAGAAG
>NW_015152190.1:38313-48643 GCF_000732505.1 Cyprinodon variegatus
GAGATGACGTGATGTGAATTGGAGCTATAGAAATAAAGTTAATTGAATTTAAATCGAAAGGTCTAGCCAGACGTTATTTAATATGCATTTATGCATAACAGACCTGTTTTAGCATTTCTGTGAGAAGATGCTGCAGCGGCTTTATCTTCTCTATGAGATGCTTCTTTATCTGGGAGCTCAGGAAGTCCAACTGCTCCTTTGAAATGATAAAGAGGCGTAATCTGAGTAAAACAGCTTCAAACTGAATGGAAACTTGGTAGATAGAGTTACCGTTACCTCTGCTGCGGTTAATCTTTCCACCCGGCCCTCCGCTGTCAGTATCAGCCTCTGATTGTCCTTTTCCAGGGACAGGCTTCCCAGTGTCTCAGACTCTCTGCAGCCTTCTCTTCTCTGCACATCTGCCCGTAAGCTGTGATTAAATCCTGCACACGCCACTGCACTCAGATCCTCACAGAGGTCTGAACCTGCCCAGTAACACACACAAACGCTCAGATTTGCACTCTATAGGCGCTGCCTTGGTTTAGCGGGATGTTGTCCTTTATTTACCGTTGATGTAACCTGCTGTAGTCCGAAGACAGCGTCCCTCTATCGTCCCATTGAGCCAAATCTTCTGTCTACCGTCTATAGCGGCCTGCACCTGGAGACCCGACCCACTGGTCCAAGACAGGGCGCTGCCCACCAGCCCCAAGCTCCAGTTACCCACCATCGACTGGAAAAGTTTAAAAAAGGATACGTAATTTAAACAGTCAAAAACTTAATACAAAAAAACAGGTTTCTTTGAAGATTCTCGGTCGTTCAGGTCCTGTTCAAGCTAGAAAGGTTCAGTTTAGGCGACTGGATGTGAAGTTTTCTAGAAAATGTTTCTTCTCTCATCCAAGAAGCTTCAGGTCTAACTAGTGGTGGGAGGACTGGGATTAATATACTGGGAGTGGAACAAAGAATTAGGAGGAACTAAAGGCTGGATTTGATCTTTTCTTCTGGATTGGTGATGGAGGTCACCTGGGGGTTAAAGGTCGTTAGGGGGTCGTTGACTCCCTCCTTAGAGTGGTTTCGATCACATCATTGAAGTGTGAGTCGGATGAGAGGTGAATATTCTGGGTATTGATCCTAAAAGTGCTCTGGAAGTAGGTGAAAGGTTATGTCTAAGACAACCTCCTGAGAGGTTGTTCCAGGTTAACAAAGATGGCTTCCTTAACCCCTCTTTCAAACCATCTGTCTACCTTAGCCAGAATATGGACATCGTTGTCCTCAAACGAGTGTCCTTCAGCCTTCAGGTGTACATTGGTGAGGATTCTCCATCTTCCAGGTCATTATCATTCCAAAAAAAGTTCAAATCAATCCTCTGGACTTTGTTTCCAAGTTTGAAGACGTTTCTCTTCCATCCAGGAAGATTTTTCAATCCAAAATGTCAGAAATAGCGTTTAGTTCCAGGTTTTATCCAGCAGCCCAACAAAGCCTGGTTTTAGTTTAGAAAACATGCAAATAGAAACGGATGAACGGGTCCCCCCCTTTGGAATGGGGGTCGTTTGGCTTCTTTGTTAGCCTGCAATGCCCCATACCTGTCTATGTCTCTGAAAGGGGGGGTCGTTGGCTTCTTTGTTAGCCTGCAATGCCCCATACCTGTCTATTTCAATTTGAAAAACTCACACAAAGACAAAAGACAATTAGAAGAAATATATTGATACGATTAGTTGGTCTTTGGTTTTGAATATTGATAGATATGCATGAATAGGGATGCCTGACCCCCCCCCCCCCCCGGTTGGACAGACGGTCTGCTGAGCTTTATGTGGGGGTTCCAGTGGACTGCGTGAGCTGATACTAGAGCTTCACTCAGGGACCTGAAGATGGAAGTCCAGCTGGATAACACAGGCTGAGAGAATCTGTCCATGATGAGCAAGCATGAAGCGACAGTGGAGAGGAAAAACTTGGGACCTGTGGCACCATGGCGTTATCTCTTCTTGGGTCCACCCCTAAGGGAATGGGCCCCTTTGGGTTTTGGCCCCACGGGGGTCAGGCTCTGGGTGCTATCATCAGCCCTACCTTGGGTACTCCGGCTTCCTCCCACAGTCCAAAAACAGGACTTTTAGGATAATTGGCTTCTCTAAATCTTTTTAAGTCTGAGTGTGTGACTGTATGTATTTGTGTCTCTGAGTTGCCCTTCGACAGACTGGCGAGCTGTTCGGGGTGGACCCCGCCTCCTGCCCGTAGAGAGCTGGAGATAGGCACCAACCAAGATGGATGAATATAAATGAAAAGATAAACGTTTTTTTTTTATTAAAGTTGTTTTATTTGTTGAATGTTTACCTGATTTACCTTTACCTCAGTAGACAGAGAGACGTTGGTTCCCTCAGCTGTGGAGGAGTTTGAGAGGACCAGCGTGAAGCTGGACTGGCGACCAGTCACTGACAGGTTGGACCGAGTGGAGAACAGCTCATCTCCTGAGTTCACTCTGTGAGATCCGGACCACCATGAGATCTGACAAACAGAGACCATCAGGGAATCTTTGGAGATATGCTGGGACTGCTAGTTTCTTCCTCTGCTGTGTGAACTCACAGGCTGTTCAGGACAAATGCCAACTTCCACTCTGTGCTCCAAACGATCCCTGAGGTTCGTCTGAACTTTAGCCAAGAACATGTGGGAGTGACAGGGTCCAGGGGACACTCTGTCCAAATCAATGTATATCTGAAGGCCATGTAGTCCCTGGTTACTTTTCTGAAAGAAAACCAAGATATGAAAAATGCATTTCTTGCTTCATCAGCCATTAGACGTGCATCTTTGAAGGGACTCACATTAAAGATCAATCAGAATACCTGGTATGTCATGCCTTGTCTGAAGCTCTTGTTGTGCCAAGTTACATCTGCAGTTTGTGAATACAAGTTTCCCCCGTGACCCACCGATACGCAGCCCCTCCCAGAGGACACCGACGTCTGCAGCAGAAGACCTTCACAATATGCTCCACAATAGAGTCCATACTTACAACTGTTAGAGACAGACAAAGGATCTACCAACCCGCCGAGCTGAAAGCAGCACACACGCCCTGCCAGCATTGGAGTTCAGTTTGTTCAGGCTGAGAGAGATGTTGACCGGAACCGCACCGTTCCAGGACAGATGGGTCTACAGGATACACAGGAATGAACTTCTTGAACGTTTGTCTTACAGGCTGCAGAGTTCAGTGTTCCAGTTATTGTGACATAAGCCATGAAATTCATTTAGACACAAGTGGAACTATGTTCATGTGTGTTTTCTAGCCCCTCCAAGAGCTGCAAACGCCTCGGTAGAAACATCAGCGAAGGGACCTGAGCTTAACAAAGGGACATGGGGTCCTCCACTACCGTGCTTAGGACAAAACTCATCTGCTCACAGACCCCATCTTCTTTTAGCCAGTCTGTGTCCGAACGTCCGCCCTAACCCCTAAATCCCTCCATCCCTTTATAGAGCGTGGACTATATAGTGGACTTTATAGTGAACTCAGTTAACTGACCGTTTGGACAGATCATCACTACTTTTCACACCCCTCTGGTCACATGACTCCGCCTCCACGCATGGTGCCCACGCCCTCTTTGTTATTTGTCATCTGTCAGGTAGCAACAGAGGGCCGCTGTGACAACAGCTCTCTGCGCAAAGCATTCTGGGTTATATCTGCTGGTCTAGTCACCATAGATGATCACTGCTTTTCTAAGTGCATTGTGGGAAATTTCGGGGTCCACTGCTTTTTCATCCACTAGACCAGAGGTCACGGATTAGCGGACGGGAGCAGACAAGTGGATCGGAGGCCTTTTAAGATGGACTTTGGATGCTGATTGGCTGTCGTGGAGGCGGGGTTAAAAGCTGATTGGCTTTCATGGAGGCGGGGTTCAAAGCTGATTGGCTGTCGTGGAGGCGGGGTTAAAAGCTGATTGGCTGTCGTGGAGGCGGGGTTAAAAGCTGATTGGCTGTCGCAGGTGGATGAAGGAAAGCAACGACTTTCTTCAGTTGAACTTCTGCCTAGACTCCATATCAGTGCAACTTTATGCACTCTGTTGTTTTGAAGCTAATTTAAATATATTACTTTACTTTCACTACATTTTTTAGCAAATAATCCAACATTAAACAACAAAACAACAATATCAAAACAAAACAAAACCAACAATTTACCAAAAAAAGGAATAGGCTGAAGCAAAGCTTATTATTGCCTGCCCCGTTTTATACGTACAACCTTTACAACCTACCAGGTTCCTTACTGTGTGTATAAATATTCAAATCTACGTAACATAGGATTTATATGGTCCAAATATATCACCATATATTTGGACTATAATCGCGATACATAAAATATATGGTGGTATTTTTCATGTATAGTCCAAATATATGGTGATATTAGTTTTTTATCACATCGCCAAGCCCTAGTTGTCCGAACAGTTTATTATTACCTTAGAAAAAAAACCACAGAATCAATAATCAGAAAGGTTATTGATTTCTGATTAAAAAATCATTTAATAAAATATAATTTTACCAAATGTTTGGTTTCTTTTACCCTTTGATTTGCAGTGTGAATTGATTTTAATACATTTATAACTCCTTTAAATAGTTTAAAATATAATTACTATTCCAAACTGTTTAAGATAAACTAAAAAAAAGTAAAATTTTTGACAAACTTTTATATTATTGCCTGATTTTAATAATAATGGTTTTAAATCATCTTTATTTATTTTCTTTATGCTGATTTAGGTTCTCAGACATCCAGGTCATAGTCATTCCATAAAAAGTCCAGTGGATATTTTTTGAATTTTTTCGGAAATTATTTATTTTCTTTGTGCACATACTTTTACATATTTATAAAAAGAGTTTTTAACTGAAATATGTTCGACCTGCAGGTCAGATTGTTCTTTAATTATATTTTGAACAGATGTTATGGTGAATTTATTACATATGTCTGCAAAGTGCACCGTTTGACCAAAATAGGAGCTCAATTTAAAAAAATGTACTTTTGTAGTTTTCTTAACACAAATCCAGCTGGGCAGGTTCACAGAACTTATGACACGCCAAAGGTTACTCAATAAATAAAATTAAATAAAGTTAGAACAGAATTTAATTGCATAACATATTTTCTCCCCCCAGTTGGCATTGAATGTAATGTTTTTTCTTTAGACGGAGGAAATCTGATGGAGCACCAAAAGCAGAAGGCCCTGGGCTTTGCTCTGCACCTGATGCCTGCTGCTTCTCTTCCTCCGTAGGCCGGGTGACAGAATGCGCAGCGACAGCTGGCTTAGAGCGGAGCAGAACGGATGCTTAAGCTCCAGGTTGGTCTCCTTGAAATCCTCAGACTGACTCCATGAACGTAGAAGTTGGACCTGCAGCAGAAAAACGGCCCAACGGGAAATAATAAGAATGGAAATAGACTAATGTGGTGTAAAAAAAATATTCAACTATTCACACAAGTTAAATAAACGGAGATCGATGGATTTTTCTCAGTCTGCACTTTATTTCATTTATTTATTTTATTAAGAGAGAACGGTTCAGGATGCGGTCCTTATTGCTCAGTAATCAACCCTGTTCTGATCTGGGCAGCGTTCGTTCCTCCTTACTTATAATAATGGAAAGTAGTCAGATTTAAAACAAGTTACAGACACTTTGGAGAAATAATCTAGTTTATATTGGGAAGAAGGTTTATCTTGTCTACAAACATCCTCACTCAGGCATTGTTTGGCCTTGCAGGTGAAACAGGCTGAGTGAAAAGTTTTATAGTGAGTAAATAGGATAAATTAATATATGAAACAGGAGAAATCCTAATTTTTCGACCACAATTAACTCTTAGACAATGATTACTGTTTTAGAGTAACAGTGTGTTGAACAAGCATCCATTCATCACATTAAATGCTATCGACATTCTATGTAGTAAATACACTTTAATAATTTGTGCAGCACAGAAAGAAAAGCATTTTATTTTTTTAGTTTGATCTTTCTCACCTTCTCTGTTTGGCCGTTTCTCTTCCAGCCCAGTGATATCCTGTCTAGGTTTCCATGTAAAGAACGGTCGTGTAAAACCTCCATGCTGGTAGAGCGGGGAACGCCGCTGATCTGAACTGATGACGGAGAATAATCAGAGATTAACAATCTGCAGCTGTCAATATCATGCTACCAGAAAATAACTTAATTAGATCAGCATTTTATATAGATTAAAATATAGTTTATATTTGAGTCTAACAGAAAGGCTGTTACTAAAGTGCCCTCCATAATTATTGGCACTCTTGATTAAGATCTGAGCGATGACTTCTAAAAAAAAAAAAATGTTCTTTGTCTTAAAAACATAAAAACTAAATGCAAAAAAAAAGGAGAAAAATCCAACCTTTTCTTTTAGTACATTACTTTGGAGGTAAAAAAAAAAAAAAGAATCACACATTAAAAAAAAAATAAATAAATAAATAAAATCATGTGTCCCACAACTATTGGCACCCCTGGTGTTAATACTTTGTACAACCCCCCCTTTTCTCCTTTTCCCCTTTTCGGGCACTCAAACAATCCCACCACGTTAAGGTGGCACCTTCAGGTCCCTGTTGTTTAACAACCATCAAAATGATGCAGTAATTAGACTGATCATTAAAATAAAACATGTTATGGTAAAGTTTGTGTTTTTAAATTCATAGCAGCCATGAATTCTCCTGCTGATCTCTGAATGTTGGAGATTTACCCTTCAGGGTGTGATTGCCCCCCTCCAGGCCAGGAGGGCTGCAGCACAGAGCAGACAGGCTGAACTGGTCATTGCCCCACACGGTGGCCTGCTGGAGGGCGTAGCTCCACCTCTGGAGCTCGTAGGACGTTCTGACTGCCATGATCCTGGGAAAAGGCTTTAGCTGCGACACAAAGACACTTCAGCTGTAAGACAATAAAGGAACTTTATGTTCCAAAAGGAGAAGAAACTCAAAATATTCCAAAAAGTTCAAGTTAAAAAACAACCTGCTGAGATATTTTGTTGCTTAGCGACGGGATACAGCTGGGATTAGGAAGGAATCGACTCTATCGCTGCGTTGTAGGTTTTTGAGCGCTGAAACATGAGCCCCCCCCATCCTAACCCACAGCTACGTCCGTTTGACGGCGTCAAGAAGCCGTTTTATAAATCCAATCTTCAATTCTTTATACTCCATTCATCTCTAAGTACGGTGGCTGAGAAGTGCAAAACACATTTACAATTCAAAAACACATTAACAAATAAAAAACTAAATAACATTTGAAGAAAATTATATTTTATGAAACAAATGTATTTTTGAAAAAAAAAGTTTGCATTTTTAAAAACAAATTCACATTTTAGCAAACAAATTCACATTTTAAAAAAGTTCGATTTGCTAACATTTTTTAGATGTAAATTTGTTTCCCTATAATGTATTTTTTTTTTCTCTAAAATGAAACTTTCTCTCACCTAAAATCTAACTTGTTTAAAATGTGAATTTGTTTCCTAAAATGTAATTTTGTTTTTAAAAATTTAAACTTTTTTTTTCAAAAATACATTTGTTTCATAAAATATAATTTTGTTTCTTCAAATGTTACTTTGTTTTTCATTTGTTAATGTGTTTTGCACTTCTCAGCCACCGTACTTAGGGTTCACAGATTAAAAGTAATCCAGAATATTCATTATAAAAAGTTCCATGATGAAAAAAATCGCCCATAATGTCCGGAATTTCACATCAGATCAGTGAGCTGGTCATAATAATGCTCAGCATCTTGCTAATATTTACCTTCTAATACTTATTTCCTCGGTTGTTAGCCCGCGATGTTTGGTGTGGTTTTTCTTATGACGCGATTTGAGTCAGAGACAGTTGCTGAAGTCTCACAAACGCCCCCTGCCTGTCATCCAATGACGCACCGAGTAGAGGGATATTACGCCTCATAGAGTCCTGCTGTTATTGGTTAAGACCACCTGGGCTGTTTGGCTTTGCAGCCAATTAAATAAGGTTTGAAACAAGGCTAGATATGGCAGAGTTATATAAAGCAGAGCCGAGTTACCGACTTGTTTAAGGGGAGACTGGATCAATGCGAGCAGCCAACAACGCTCTGGTAGTTTTGGAGTTTGCACGCTAATTTTGTTTTATTACGATGCCTAAGGCTGGATGTCAGGTTTATTCAATGATGATTATAAAGTTAAGTATGTGCATTTGGAACATTGAAGAAATTAGATGCTTAGTTAGCTCTGTTTACTGCAAATTGTCATGCAACGGTGGTAGAAAATAAAAACAGCTCAGAAAAGGAACTGGGGCTGATTTTAGCTTGAAAAGCTGCAGTTTCACTATTTTTTTATAGACTTTTTTATGTTATTGTAGGTGTAAAAATGTTAGAAAATTGTTATATACACTGATTCTGAAAAAAAAGTGGAAAATATTTGCTTCATCAATGTTTTGTTGCCATCAAAATGCTTCAGCGTTTTTCTGTGGGTCAAATAGTTGAGTAAAAGCATTTGGAACATTTGGAGATGTTTGGTTCAAAGCCTCACAGCTCTGGATCTGTTGCAGCTGATCTTCTGCATTTGTGGCTGACATGATGTAGAACAAATGTAAAACAATAAAACCTGCCTTTTCTCAAGCACTCATACTTTGAGTCATGTCTGAACTGATGCAGCTTAGGTTGTGTTTTACTCACCCAATTTTCATTTATATTTTCAGAAACTAAGAATTGTTCGCTTTCAAATGATGTAACATACATGGACTTACGTTCCACAGTTATTTGCTTTCCATTTGGGTATGAAAATTAGGCGAGGATTACTTCAAAATGAGGTGGATGTTAAGAGTTAACATAAATAACTTCCTTCAAACACCTTTCAAATCACCTTTCTTCGTTATCAAGCAGGTTTTCCTGCTTCAATTTGCATGTTTTCTAAACCATTACAAGGATTTTGTTGAGCTTTTCTACTAAAGCCTTAAACTCAAAACTAATCCAGACATTTTAAATCGAAAAAGCTTCCTGGATGGGAAGAGAAACGTCTTCAAAATTAGAAAACAGTCCAGTTGATTGTTTTTTTTAACTATATTTTGGAATGATTATGATCTCATGAACTCAGAATAAATCATATGAATTCATACAAATACAGCAGCCGGGTGAAAAGTAAAATACCTTATTATACATTTTATTGGTTTTTGGGATGTGTCTACTTTGAAGTTAAGCCCCCCCTCCCTTAATGGAACAGAAATAATTTATTTACAGTGTGCATTGAAATCAAAGAGATCATCATACCTGTGGCCAGGAGTGTTTGACCTCCAAAGCCTGCCTATATCCCCCCTCTGTGGCTGCCAGCTCCCCCACAGCCCAGAGCTTCCTCCTGCCTGACAGCACCTCCAGCATCGCTGCCCCACTGGACTGGGACTGGTTCAACTGGGAAAAGAGGAAGCCTGTGAGCACCACGCATCTACAACCTCCTGTCTGTCAGAAAGGGGGAAAGGAAGCCACCTGAGACCGGAGCCCAAACTGGGAGGGCAGGTAGACCAACATCCGGGGGACGTTGTGGGCCACGTTCAACACCAGCTCCTTTCTAGAAACACAATCAGCATCAGCTGGAAGTTTTCAGGTGATGATTTTTATCTTCCATCATTTTCTGTGTACTAAAAAGTGATGGTTGCAAAATTAGCCTCTGTAGTATCAGTTATACCCAGTAGGGGCGCTGTTTCCTTGGACAATAAGAGCAAAAGAAGAACTCAGTTCAGGGTTTACCGCCATGGAACCTCTTAGTTGGGAGTCAGTAATTCTTCCCCAGGACTCCACCTAAAACATGTAGAGATTGTTAGCAGGAAGGAACAACATTTAGGGAACGTTATTTGTGGAGGTTCCTCCATCTTTTCTTCAGTGTTAGTATTTATTTAAAGGTCTTCACACAGTACATTTATAATTTCACTTTTGTGGTGTTTTTTTTTGCATTAGGTTGTTTACTATTATGGGTGCACACATTTAGTAAACACCTTTTGTTTATTTGAATTGAATTAACTACTTTTCTTTTTGTTGAGTTGAAGGACTGGCTGAGTGGAGAGGACTGGTGGGAAGGCAAACCAGGAAGTCGGACGTACCATCAGGCTGCTGGAAGCAGGGGACTGGATGTTAGAGTCTGCTTCTTTCTCTCCACTTATGGCATAACTGTTAAAGCATTTTTGGTGTTATGTTGTTTTCTTTTGATAGTTGTGTTGTAGTTAAAAGGTGTTAGTTTGAATTAGTTATTTATGTTTATGCATTGTTTGTCTTTGTCTCACCTCCCACCCCTCCTCGTTTGTGTAGGCTAGCCTTTGTGTATAAATTCCCCTGTGTGTTATCCTGAGTGAGGTGTGCCTTAGTTGATTTCATTTGGGCGCATTTTGTTATATTTATTTGAGATTTGATG
>NW_015152190.1:49092-50381 GCF_000732505.1 Cyprinodon variegatus
AAGAAGCATAGATACAAAAGGCAACTGTCAACCAGCTCCACAGGCGGCCCCGTCCAGGAAACACACAGCCAGGCAGACGAGCTCCGAGCCAGCTAGCTCGCAGCTAGTTAGCTTACAGCAGTAGGAGCTTCGACTGAAAGATGGAGCTTCATCAGCTCTTTATTTCAGCTCTGCAGAAGTTGAGCCGAGTCTCTTTGTTGGTTCGGCAGCTTTAATGCAGCAAATAATTGTCAAAATTCGTGACATCTGTTCTACGTTGCGTCTGCTGCTAGTTCTGCTGTTCTTACTAAATGAAATGTAGCCCATTATTCTTTAATTTCACACTTTGATTTCCCCCTCTGGCTCTTTTCTTATAAGAAGGTGCTGGGTTAGGGTTAAGGTAACCCTAACCCAGCACCTTCTTATAAGCAGCATGGTTTAAAGCGTGGGAAAAAAGTAGCAGCATATAGTCCGGAAAATACGGTAGTTTATTTTATGTCTTTGTGTAAAATGACTAATTGCATCGTGTGATGGTGTTAAACTGACACTCTTCTCCCAAAGGAGACAGTCGAGATATTTAGACTTTGACCTGGAAGGTGGGGACATTTTCTCCTCGTTCGATGTGCCTCAGTGTGAACCTGGCCTCCTTGGAACCTCCAGGTGCCCCCCAGTCCCCAGCCTCCCCCTCCAGCCAAAACCTCCAGTCCTGATGGTGAACGTCCAACGAAGTGCTCCTCAGAGGACCTAAAGAGAAGTTCACAGCAAGTGGAATCAAAACCAGAATTCTCAGATGCAACATAAATGCTCATCATTGCAATCTATCTTGTTGTCTTTTGATTTTATTTTAGGAAGATAAAAACTATATTACAGACTTGAACATATTCTCGTTTTTTTATTTGAATAGAAAATTACCAAAACCTTTGATAACCTAACAGTGTTATCTAATGGACAGAAATCACATTTAATACATTTAATTTTTCATTTTTGATACGGTTATGATATTATAGCTGTGAGCATCGTCTGATATAAATAATGCAACACAATAAACTCACAATAAACTCACAATAAACTCACAATAAACTCACAATAAACTCACAATAAACTCACAATAAACTCACAATAAACTCACAAGTAGACAGAGATGTGAAAAAGCAGAATTACAGTAAACTATGAAGTCAATATTCTGCCAAAAGTGCACGGGCACACATTCTATTCAGTTTATTTCTATAGCTCCAATTCACATCATGTCACTTTATAGATCCACATAAACCAGATCATCCAGTCAGATTGATTCAAAGTTTTCTATCTAA
>NW_015152190.1:53439-58734 GCF_000732505.1 Cyprinodon variegatus
CATAGCTAAGAGACTCCAACCTTTTTTCAAGTCTGGGATGTTTAACGGGTTCATAAAAAGAAAACAAATGCAACAAAAGAAATCATACTATTATTATTCTATGTACCGTAGTTGGCAAAAACACAGTTTGCAGCAGAAACTTTTTCTTAGGCTATGTTCCCACTGCAGACCTTAATGCTAATTTCCGATTTTTGTGTGAAATATTTATTTGCATTTTTATTCCGTAAAAATTCAAAAAATATCGACTGGACTTGGTTTCCAAGGTTTGAAGACGTTTCTCCACCTCTCCAGGAAGCTTTCTCAATTCAAATGACTGTTAAGGAGGTCTTGTTCACCGGCTGGAGCGGGTAGGTCCCTCGTTCCTCTGTGATGGGGTGGGGGGTTTGGTGATATCTGGAAGAGATCCTGTCTCCGTCTCTCCATCCGATCCAGTCAGTGAACAATACCTCCTTAACGACCGACCCTCAGAATCATAGACAGGTTTCAGTTATTACCAGCTAACGATGGAACTAAACGACCCATTCATCGGTTAACATTTGCATGTTTCCAAGCAATACAAAGCTTTGTCTATATAAGACTCAAACTCACTGCGGATCCAGACATTTGAATTGAGAAAGCTTCCTGGAGAGGTGGAGAAACGTCTTCAAACTTGGAAACCAAGTCCAGTGGATATTTTTTTAATTTTTACGGAATGACTTGGATGACTGAGAACCTTCATCAGCATATTTGCATTTTTGTTCACATTTCCAAATATATGCACTTGTATATGATCTCCTGTGTGGACTGCATTCTTACAGCTTAATTGTCCCGCATGCGCAGTAGAGGAAACAATGACATCACAAGCAACCTTTCCCAACCTTAAAAACTCAATCTTTTGAGAAGGTTAAAAAAAAGACTCTCTCCGCATCATCGGCCGTCATGATTGTCGTCTTTCTTCGCGCTTCTGCGTAGCAAGACGCAGAATAGTGACCTTTGTTGAGTATTAATGCAGTTCAGGTCGGATGAATGCGATCTGGCCGTTCAGACGCAGGTCGCATTTGAAAAGATCGGATTCGTATCGGATTCAGGACCACAGAGCCAAGTGGCCTGGATCGCATTGGAAAAAATCGGATCTGTTGTTCAGACTGCCATTAAAAGATCCGATCCAGGTCGCATATGGGCAAAAAATTATTTACCGGACTTATCGCTTGGTATTCCGTCCTGTTGTGCCTGGGCAGAGTGTGTTTCCTTCATTTACAAATAACGGAAAGTAGTCAGAGTCAAAACTAATTACAGACACTTTGGTTAAACAGTAACATGTTTAACCAGATTCTTTCTCATATTTATGAGAAAGAATCTGGTTTATCTTTGGGAAGAAGGTACGTCTGCTCTACAAACATCCTCACTCAGGCATTGTTTGGCCTTGCAGGTGAAACAGGCTGAGTGAAAAATGTTATAGTGAGTAAATAGAATAAATTAATATATGAAGTTAGAGAAATCTAAACTTTCCAACCACCGGTGGCTTCAGGCTGCTGCGTGAACGTAGCCTTAAAGACTTCATTCAGGGATTAAATGATTGATATTCTTCACTGCTTTGCTTCAATTGGTTTGATCCTGCAATTCTTTCCTGAAGGTCGAAAGTCAACGATTCCACAGGAGGAAGATCGACCAGAACAATCCAACACCTTCATTAGTTTGTTTTTTAGCCATTCTGTTGAAGATTTGCTGCCATGTTTGGGATGACTGGTGATGACCCAGTTGGGGCAAAGTCTCAGCAATTATTTCATTTTATTTTTCTAAAACAAGCCAAGTCTAATGGTGTCATGTTTATTTCAAAAGGCCTGCGAGCAAAATAAACAAACTCGCATGTATGTTAATCAACTTCTGTGCATTGTTTATTATCTACCACCACATGCGTGAGAAACTGCTGCTCCAGGAGGAGAAAAACCCCCCTTCCATGCGCACTCAGGATCGTGCTCAGGATCTCACCGCGCACGATTTCTATCCAGCAGCCATGCTCGAGGATTGCTGCGCTCTCAAAAACATCTCTGGCCTCGGACTGATTTTCAAAATGTGTTTTTAAAGGTTGGGGCGGAGACAAACCTCTTCTGTAAGCCTCCTCCTGATTGGGCCTTGCAGACACCATCACACAGGAAGTCGTGTTAGGAAGCCTTTGACTGACGCGTACCCCACATACCGCAAACACTGGAGAAGCCTACGCCACTGTCCCGCCTCCAGCCGCCATCTTCACTTATGAATGTCAAGCTGTCAGTCAAAGGCTTCCAGACACTACTTCCTTGAAGCCAGGTTTCAAGAGCATTCTGTAGTCTCCTCATAGCTGAGACACTAGAAGCAAATGACTTTATTCTGCTTTAAAACTTTATTGATATAAATTCTGAGAAATATTTCATTGCTGGATTTGCACAGACATCTGTTTAGGTGAACATTTTTAAGTATGCATTATAGAGTTAATTTACCTTTTGAGTTCCTGCACTGCTGTGGACTTCAAATGAGTATGAATCCTTCTCATGATTCACAGACTTTATATGAAGTGAACCCTTGGTGGGAAGGCCACATTTCTTCAGCAGCGGCATTGAATGGTTTAGATGAAGAAATGCTTCCTTTTGACCCTGCAGCAGCAGAAAAGCACAGCATTACCCCATTTACACTAGCTGTCTGAAACCATGCAGAGAATGAATGGTCCAAGCACAGTAACCGAGGTAACTGTTGAGTGTAAATGGAACGCAACTGAACCGGACCGTGCCAGAAACAACCGAACCGCTCTAGACCTAGTTCTAGTTCATCAGTAGGGCTCGGTGTGGTTCATCTGTGGTTCTCTGATAACAAAGAACGTCATGAAAGGCCGCCTCATCATCGGCCTGCCCAGTCAAACGCCAAATGAATGGGACCTTACTCCCCTTCAACTCCCAGCCAAATCCCCTCCAACGTCCAGCCACTTCCCTACTCCTCGGTGTGAATTTTTTTTTACTCTGACTCCACCCTTTCACTGAATTACAGGGTCTGACCAGGAGATGGCGCTTCTCTTTAGATCTTAATGTCCAGAAATCATGACAGAATATTTTAGTACCAAGATTGATGTTAAAAAGGAATTAAAGGAGACCAACCAAGGACCAACCAAGGACCAGCCAATGGCCAGCCAAGGGCCAACCAAGGACCAGCAAAAGGCCAACCAAGGGCCAACCAAGGACCAGCAAAGGGCCAGCCAAGGGCCAGTGAAGGACCAACCAAGGGCCAACCAAGGACCAGCAAAGGGCCAGCCAAGGACCAACCAAGGGCCAACCAAGGGCCAGCAACGGGCCAGCCAAGAGCCAACCAAGGACCAGCAAAGGGCCAGCCAAGAGCCAGTCAAGGGCCAACCAAGGACCAGCCAAGGGCCAGCAAAGGGCCCATCAAGGAAAGTGGGGAAATTGTGAATGGCTACTACTGTATAGCTGAGGTGGCTCTTGCATCTGTTCCAAATGCCTCCTGGTCTCCTCTCTCTGGAGGTGTTCCAGGCATGTCCTATTGGGAGGAGGCCTCATGGAAGGCCCAGGACACACTGAAGGGACTATGTCTCTGAGCTGGCCTGGTGTGGCCTGGACCCCCCCCCAGAGCAGCTGGAGGAGGTGTGTGTGGATCGGGAAATCTGGGCATCTCTGCTTAGACTGCTGCCTCCGCGAGCCGGCCCTGGATAAAGAGGAAGAAAATGGATGGATGGAGGAACCGTGCTATTGTGAGGTCTAAATGGTCGTAAGAACCAAGCTTAACGCACGCTTAACTGATCCAAGCTCAGTCCAAACTCAGCACATACGGCTTTCAGAGGGTAGTAGAAATGGGGCACATGATGTCACGATGCGAGATGGATTTTGAGTTCATCTAAAAACATTTCTATTTTCATACCTCTGCCTGCGTTGCTGTTAGCACAGTGTGAAACACTTTGTCGTCAATCACCATGAAGATGTGCGTGTTAAAAGAATGTGGTGAGTGGAGGAGTGAGCCGGAGGCCTGGATGGTGTTCGGACCGCCCCACTCCTTTAGGCCAAGGAAAATTATCCATTAACTCAGTGTTATTGCTGGAGTTATACCTTCCCTGTGTGTAACCGTACCTGAATCGCCGTGCAGTTGTTGTCGTACAGCAGTGACATCACCAGCCCGGGATATGACGTCACATTCCAGCCGGCTCTGAGATGACACTGCTCCATCTGAAGCAGAACCTCTCCATGGTTTCCTCCAGAACTGCTGCTTAATGTCAGCCTGCTTCTTCTTGGCAGAGCTCTGAGGGCAGGACTGTCATGATCCAGCACGCTGTCCAGACTCAGCTCTGGCCAGGGTTTAGCCTCCAGTCTGAGAAAAACTCCTCCGCCCTTTAGATCAGTCTCCATTGTAGCCGTCCACTTGCCTCCAGGGTGCGTCCCCATTGAGGCGTTCGCGTGAGCCTTTGTTGGATTATACATTCAGGTGTCATTCTTACATTTAACTTATTATCCATATCTGGATTTCCTGTAGAGTCGTCTCTTTGACCTCAGCTCTTATAAGTCTGACAGGGTAGAAATAAGATATTCAAAGGGATAAAATGTTAGATAAACACTTACCTGTAACACAGGGCAGTCTGTCTCCAAGACCCAATGTCCCAGTCCTCTGTCCTTAGTCGTTCTCCTGGCTCTAATCTGACATCCTCCAATTGTAACAACCACGGCCCCTTCCTGGTCTGAGGCTTTCAGACCTGTAGCCTCAAAAGCCATCATCTGCGGCAGACCTCGACTCTTCAGCCCATAGAAAGAATGAGTGATGGTCCCCGAAATATGCGGAGCCATGCAGGACTGACTTAGCTTCAAAGACCCATCCTCCTCATCAGCCCTCACAGAGGATGACACGGTTACCTGGCAGGGGGTAACCGACAGGAGGCCCCACAGGCTTAGAGACCGAGGGACGATCGTCCCCTATGGCAAAAAAAGCAAAAGTGCAGGACGTTCATGAAAGTGTGCAACACAAACCAGAAGCAACATGCAGGAAAGAAAGGTAGTAGAAGCACCATGTTTGGGCTGTTCATCAGTGGCAGCTTCTGCCTTTGCCACTTCCCAAAGATAAAAAAAATAAAAAAAACACTAAGGCCGTTTCTCAATTCACAAAAACACGAGTACGGACTCCTGCCCTCGCCAAGTATGTTCCTGGGAAGAACCCAGGAAAGTCTGGACTTGGGGAGAACGGGACACGCAGAATAAATCTGGGTCAACTGGAACATTAGCGTACTGATGACCTCGCCACATTTAAAGCTAGTCTGGAGCTGCATTTCACCTCCTGTTATTAATAGTTAAT
>NW_015152190.1:60054-66638 GCF_000732505.1 Cyprinodon variegatus
ATTCTCTCCTCAAATGTTCTTAAAACGTATTTTTATTGAACAACAGCATCATTAAAGAGAACTTGTAACTTACTGCTCTGAGCTCTGTGAGCGCTAACCTGACCTAACGCGCTAACCTAAGCTGCTGCTGCCGCAGTGCATGCTGGGACAGCTGTCAGTCTGGAGAACGGACAAGTCTCCTCTGATGCATGCTGGGTAAAGAGGGAGGGGCCAGAACAACATCCGGGGAATTTGAATGTTCTCAGTCTGCTGTTGTAGTGAATTGGAACAGTGCTAAGGCCGAGGGTGATGACGTTTCACGAGGACACGAGAACGCACAAGTACACATTGAGAAACGGCCAATGTGTTTGTTTTCTTTCTAACTTGTCTTTTTCTTAGTTGCTGCTCAGTTTATGTAATATAGAAATAAAATGTAAATCCCTTTATTGTTCCACAATGGGGAAATTAACTCTCTGCATTTAACCCCTCCCCTTGGGGAGCAGTGGGCTGCCATTGTGTGGCGCACCAGGAGCAGTGTGGGGTTAAGGGTCTTGCTCAGGGACCCAGAGTGCAGGCTGTGGGGATCAAACCGGGTACTGGCAACCTTCTCAGAGCACAAGCGCACCGCTGTAACCACTAGGCCATCACTCCCCGGTTTACAGAAACGTTTTAACTCAGAGATGGTTTCTTTCTATGGTTTTACCTGAAGCAGAGGACAGAAGCTGGTAACGTTCAAAGCCAGAGAAGGCTGCACAGTGTCTTCCTGTGAAGCTGTGGCATTGCCCAAATGTCCCCTTATGAAACACTGACCGAGCTCAAGGCTAAAATCCGCTCGAGGAAAATATCCACCAGGGACATTCAGTGTTGAGGCTCCACTTTCAGGAAGCGATAATGTCTTCAGTGCATTTATAAAGTGCAGAACAGAAGCATGTAGACTAAGGTGAGGACTGAGGGTTAGGGACAGAAACAAAGCGCCTTTCTGTGCCTCTTCAGTCTGCAGAACTGCACTAAGGTTTGTGACACATCCAATATGGGTGATGGAGATGTTGGCTGAGGCCTGTGGACCAGTTACAGTCTGTGGGAGCAGAAGAAAACAATTAGGTGGATTACTATTTGTGGAGCCTCAGGCAGTCATCGTACTGCCCTGTGAGGCTGGAGTAGCCATAAGGGATGCTGGGTAATGTCCAGAGGGGGAAAACATTTTATCCTAATTTTAACATTTAACCTGGAGCCCAGGTGGCTAACGTGATTGACAGGTTATAGCAGAGCCTGTTGTGTGATCTGTCAGAGCATGATGCTCGGACCTGCAAGGGATGGTTTTCCACGTTTCCAGAGCAGTGAGCTGAGTGTCGGTCTTTGCTGGTGACTCTTCTGCAGTTCATCTGTGAAAACAAAGCATCCTGTTGTTAAAATGTGGACTGGTTTTACTGCTCCTTCAAACCAGATAAACATTTGGTTTCTATGAATCATGACTTTGGTAAAACAAGATTAAAACCTTTCATTCCTCCTTCATCACCAGCATTGTTCTTTAAGCCCCTGTCACACCTTGACCATTTAGACCAGCATATGCCTGACATACGAAAAATCTGGCAAAACCGCTGTCAGGACTCCTGTTTTTGTGTTTGCGTTTCTGTGTTTGTCTCCCGTCCTCCACCAGGAGGCGCCTGGTTCTGATCCGCCTCCTCACACACCTGCTGATGGTTTCCTCGTTAACGAAGCGCTCTTAAGCTTCCGACTGCCACTACTTCGACGCCAGAGTGTTTGCCAGTTTAGGGTACGCTAGCCAAGCTGAGTTTGCTGAGTCAACCTAAGTTTAACTTTGTTTTTGTCTTTGCCTCTTGGCAGGAAGTCATCCTACAAACTGGATTTCTCAGACCTTCTCTCCCTGGAAGGATCAACTGAGCTTCAAACTGAGCTGGGGTTCAAACAGGAGGTTTGGATCCACTTTCCCCAAAAGATCGTTTGAGCTTCACACTGAGAAAGGGATTATTCTCCACTACGACCCGTTCAAGTACCGCAGGAAATCTGAGTGGCAGTCAGTTACTCCGTTCACCAACTATTGACCGCATTCCGGGTAAAACCTGTTCCGCCCTCCAGCGAATCAAACAAACACTGGAACCACGGCACACAGACAGGAGTCAAGAATTCAACAACTTCTCTGGAAATGTGAGTCAGCAACCAAATCCTCTTCTCCAAGTTTCACGAGTCAAATTCCCCACTGAGCCTGAATCAGTTCCAGGTCAGTTATCTGATGGTTGACATAAGTTCAGTGTCAGTTCCTCATCAGTCATGGCGTCTAGCTGATCCTAAACCTCTGAGTAACTTGTGCATAACTTATCAAGAACTTCTCTCCAACAAATATCAACGTATCTGACGTGTTCCAGACGAGCGCTGACTATCGAGCTGAAAATTGCACCGAAAAAAGGTCCATCCCTTTGCAATGGGGAGTCATTGAGGTCGTTGTGCTCCCCACTACACAGTGGTGGACCTTTGTTTTCTAAGCTATATAAATGACCATTTAAGTTATCTCAAAAATCCAAAATGTACCAGAAGGCAGAGAAAAATACTTACGATGCTACAGTTCTAGTTATGGTAGCACATCGGACATCTGCAGCACTGTGACCATCCAACCACAGACCCAATTCTATGGTCCATAAAGTGAGCTTTCAGGAGTGACAGCGATGACAGCCAATCACAGAAGAAAAGATGGAGGGCCAATAAGGGGCTTGTGGGCGGTCTAAACTCAGAAAGGGGCTTCAGCGTTGCGGATTTCTGCTTGGTCCCAGAGCTGGACGTATGTCAGCGTACAGGACCATAACATTGTTTTTGAACAGCAGGAGACCAAAACGGACTTTTGAAAAAGTGCAGAGGACATTTCCCCTGTGTCCCTCCCCCCAAACAACATTCATGGTTAGAGTCTTGTTTTCAAGTGTGAATTCGACAAGAGAAGAGGGAACTACAATGTCCACAGCTTTGTGACAAGGACAGGAAATTATAGACTTATAGCAACGTTAAAGATGTACATTCGTGCTGATGACGTGATAGACATTTTCTAGAACTTTTTTGTTGACCGCCATGATAATATGAATGATTAATGTGATCATTTTCAGGGCACCCACATAAAATAGTTTTTATCAACATACTTCTGCCCTTCAGAGGACTGACTGAGAGCTGGAACAGTGATTTTGTTAAGGACTGTTGTTTATAAATGAAGATTAAATCTATGCTTTCGCTCATAAGGATGGAGTTAGCTTATTGTTAGCTTAAGTTTTCCTAAGGATCATGAGCTGCTTTCAAATTTGGTGAAGCAGGTCAGACAAGTTGGGGAAAAGTTGGAGCAGTCCACTGCGCTGCTTCTGTGATTGGGACATTTTGAGAAGCATGTATTTTTATTTTGTTTTGTCATGAAAGACTTGCTTGGTTATTCAGTGAAAATCAACAGTGAGCATCTGCTAATAGCCATACCTACGGCACCCCCCCTCTGGGAGAGAAAGTTAACCAGTCTATGGGTGTTAGAAATATTTTATTTATACTCCGTTTGTGTTTCATGGGTTGTGTACTAATGAACTTTTATGATGTATAATGTGTGATTCATCTTTTATTAACTCTTGCTTAAGATCGTTCCAGATAAAGGTCATGCAACAGACGGGTTGTGAAAGAGGCCTGAACAGCCTCTATCACATGTTTCTTCTAAACAATTCAATTGTAAAACAACCACATGCTTTGTTTTAACATATGTGCTGAGGTTTAAAGTAAGATCATTTTGTTTCCCTTCCCCTTAGTTAAACCTCAGCTCGTGTAATTAGGGACATCCCCTGACTTCAATAAATAGCGAGGAGAAAGCTGAAGACTGCAGAGTGGGGTGGAGATTGTAAACTCTGCAGTCTCTTCCTACTCTCCTCACGAGTAAAACTAAATTAAATGTCTCTGTGCCTTCTTTCTTTCCCTGTAAGTATGTATGATGTTTTAGGCGCTTAGACCTGACAATGGGCCAGACACAGATGGATTGTTATTAAGAACCTGCCAGTGTCTCTTCCAGAGCTTCCACTTCCAGCTCCACATCTGAGCTGAGATTATTTTGAGGTAAGAGTAATTTAAAAAATATGATGTGGAGCTTAGATCCCTTTTAGAAAAATGTAAATGTCATCATTTTATTTGTATTTTATATGCATTTGGGCTGCTAGGAATGTTCTGCTGTTTTAACTTCAAACATGGAGAGCAAATGCTGTTTCAGGTGAGTGACGATCACCCGCAATAAAACTGCACCACTGTCATGCTTTATAATGTGTAAACTTCTGACTTCTCCTGTTACTCCTCTTGCAGAAGCAATTAAATTATATAAATATTTAAAAAGGTCTTATACTTAGTTAGCAACACAGAAAATACAGTGGACAGGGTGTTTGAACCCTAGCACACAGAGGTCACCTACGAATCTTGGCAAAATCAAGATCCTAACTGGTGACCTGCACGTAGGATTTTAAGCCAAGAGATCTTGGAAAAAACAGGAAAAATCCCTTTCCTGTTTAAGAATCAGAGCCAAAACAGACACACATATATTTAGCACACATTCACACACATGCTTGAGGAAGGGTAGAAATACACTGAGATGGGTGCGTCATATTCGGGGGGGAAAAGCTAAGATGTCTGCGAGATGTAGCGCTGACTTTAGGAAGTGTTTTACACAGCTGTTTGGAATTCGATTTATCAATAAATGTTTTCCCCCCTCTGGAGGACAAAGTTGAGTAAATCGTTTCCTGAATTCAACCATTATGAGCCTCAGCAGTTGGTGCATTGGCCGGGAATATAGTCTGATAATAAAGGCAGGGGACAGAGAGGTCCCAACAGAGCTGACCACAGACATTTCAGGGAGTGAAAATTCTCCATCCGTCTCCCCTTCTGCAGAAAAGTAACTTGAAACTTTGTGTTGGTTATTTCTAGAACAATAGGTTCTAGGTTATTATCATCTAACCCTAACACTGCCTTTCCAAATGATGACCCAAAGCTAACTGTCGGTTTCCAACGTTCAAATGTTGGTTCCCAACTGGCATATGTCATTCATTCAAAACTGGCATGCCAGATTCCACCTTGGGCTCTTGCTGTCACTCTAAAAAAGATCTGAAACTTTAAAGTACATAGACACACTGGTCTCTTTAATCTTTGATATGCTGCATCAGTCTACCAACATTTTAAAGTGTTTTTAGTAGTTCTATCTATCAGTAGTTCAACATTTGTCCAAACAAGAGATGTGATGAAGGTTTTAACAGTTACGATGTAAAATGTACCTGTAAGGAGTTTGGTATGAAGCCTGGGAGTAGCTTGATGTCTTGCCAAAGCATCACAGCCATAGCAGCTGTTTCGTTTTCTGACCCCACTATGAGATGGATATCTGCAGCTTTCTCATCTTCCACATGAAGAACCAAGCTTGTGTTAAGTCCATTTAATTCTAACTGAAGAGGAAAAAAAGCAAAAACAAAGAAATGAACTAGTTATATATTAGAATGGATCTAAATCCCGAGGCAGAGAACGCTGTAAAGGATTCCAGCGAAAATAATCAGAGAGAAAAAGTATCCGTCATTCCTTCACCTGGTAAGATGCTCTGGCTTGGAGAGAGCTTGCCAGGCCTCTTTTCTGCAGGGCTTTAACTTGAAGCTGTAACCTGCAGAAGTATTGCCCTTCCAGGTCTGTCCCGCTTCTATGAAACTCAGCTTTGACATGTTCGGTCCCGGCCTGCAGCTCTGCGAGGACTGCCAGCCCAACTTCATCCAAGGTCCACTGTGCTTTAGCACTGCTGTCAGCAGGTACGCCTGCAACCACAACCCAGAGTCATCAGGTGAGACTTTATCAAACTATCTGCAGTTTGCTGTTACTGCAGCGCTGCATTCACCTGTGGTGGAAAGTATTAAAGTTAATTTATCGGATTACTGTACTTAAGTACTTTTTTTGAGTATGTTTACTTTACATGAGTATATTATTTTTGATATCTGGCATGGTCATCCAGGCCAACAATGCCTCTATCGACTGCCCCGTCTCAGAGGCCTAGACCAGTAGTGGGTATTGCAGGCTAACACAGACCTCAGGGACCCCGTTCCAAAGAGGCGGGTCTGTTCTTTCCAGTTCAGTTTACATTTTTTCTAAGCCAAAAGCTTTGATGGGGTTACTCTAGAAATCCTGGAACTCAACCCTAATTGTGACATTTTGAATTTACAAAGCTTCCTGGTTAACAGACATCCCAAGCCTCCCAGAAGTCCCAGGAGTCTCTCTTATATAGATAGTTGTTCACGGATGCCTATGAGTCGGATAAACTATCCCAAATTTTAGACTATGAGAGGTGGTGTTTTTTTTAATGTGCAGGCAATACAATAATTCATGCAACATGTGCGGATTAGAACTACTGCAGTTGTGCATCCTGTGAAACAGAAGAGGTTGAATCCTCAAGTAAAAAACGAAAATATGGGACTAATTTTACAGCAGAATATACTAAAGTATATCCACATGTAGTGAAGAATGAAGACACCGTGGCAAGGTGCACTATATGCAATCAAGTGTGCATGTATGGGGCTGGTTGTTCAGGGTGTTCGATGAGCATCTCCTTTAAATTAGTTTTT
>NW_015152190.1:69117-71483 GCF_000732505.1 Cyprinodon variegatus
GACCTCAGAGTGAAACCTGAACGTTTAGACACCTGTAACCATGGCAACCTGCCTGTATTTTTGTGTTTTTATTGTATTTTAAATCGGCCTATAGGCTCATCGTTATTTTGTCCAAATCAAAACAAAACAATTTTCACAGCACCTCCTGTTTAAAATGACTTCCAGCGGTCCTGGAAAATGTTTTATTTATTTATTTTTTTTAATAATTGCTTAATAATCAGATAGCCGAAGGTTCCTTAGAGAAGATTTTTACCAAATTAAACCAGATAAAACTGAAACTTTCCACTTGAGGAGTTCCGATAGAGCAGATTGACATAAGAAAGAGTTTTTTATTGTAAGCGTAAAATCTTTACATATTTTATTATAATCTTGGTATAATTCCTGCTCTAAGTATTTGCTCAGTCAGCTAAAGGAATGATTTAGATTCCCTATTCTCCAGTTAATGATTATTAATTACTAAATTAGCTGGAGATTATTTCAATAATCTGATTAAGCTGATTGATTGTTTCAGTCTGAGATAAAATCCCAATAATTTACCGTCAGGATCAGGGATTAACACAGATATCAACTAGGTGGCGCTAGAGCGCCTGCTCCTTTTCCCCCCTGGACAAAAAAGATGTTTTTGTTTTTTACTTTCTTTATTCGTCCACCCAAAATAGTATTTATGAAATTAAAAGCCACTGAAACCCAGGGTTTAGATTTTAGTCATTTTGCTCCATGAGACATGTAGCTCCGCCTCCTTAGAGCGTTGCCATGGTGAAGCACCAGCTAACCTTCCAGGTAACTAAACAAGCTTATTTACCTCCTTCATCAACTGATTAGGTCTCAGCATAACGTCTTTAATGGCCCCAAGGAACGGTTTAAAGCAATTATTTGATTAGTTTAGAAAAAGTGTAACTTAAAGCATCTTATAGATGTAATTATTGATTTGCTGTGATGGTTCCTGTAATTCCTCCCTGATCACATCTATTGGACTTTATTATGAAAACTACAGGTTTGGTCTATTAAACATTTCATTTTAAAGCAAACATAAGGCCAAATGATCACAGTTAGTAAAAATAACTTTAATAAAGTTCCATTCATTTTTTTATTTATTATTATTTTAAATGTAAATCCAAATAAACTCAATAATATTCTGGAATCCTGGGTTTTCTTTAGTGGATTTGAAATTGTTATTTAAGTGAAACCTTTTCTACCAATGGACAGATGAAGATGGTTAAACGTCAGCATCAGACCGTGTTTTTCTGTATGCAGCTTCATGTGGAGTAGAAGGGGCCATTTTTCCAACCTGAGCCCCTGCCCCCAAACATTGCTGTGCACGCCACTGGTCAGGATGGTGGTTTTGAACAGACATGGGAATGCTAAAGGTGTTTTCAGTCAGGAAGCATAAGCTCTACCTTCTGTTAAAGTATCTGAACGCTCCAACTTTCCATCCAGATGCAGAACTGGAGGCAGAACTTCCTCTGCAGACACTGAATGGTGAACGTTCCCGGTGAAGGAAAGCTGGAGACCCGCAGAGGTTTGTCCAGATCCTTTGACCTGCACCATGAATGCCTCCTGTCCCTGCATGAAGGAGCCACTCAGAGACACACTGTGGGGGGGGGGGATAAGGAGACAAGAGAATAAAGACATTTCGGATGTGCATTAAACATCTGTTCAGATTCCCAGATAGTGGCAGACAGACCCGTCTGCTGACATGTTGGCTGCCACGTCCAGCTGCAGGTCAGTGGCTGCAGGTAGAAGGCTCTGGGACACGTTCAGGTTCAGGGTCGCTGCTCTGGTTCGGTTCTGCAGCAGGTGGGACACCCGGCCGCTAAGAGCCGCCCTGTTCTTCCCATTAGCCGTCACACGCAACCAACTGCTTCCTTTTCCAGTCACTGAAGCGTCTACAGCAGCTTTCACCTGGAGAAAACACGCAGTTTCACTGTGAAGCAGACGATATGAGGAACAGATTAGAATAGCTGCGGTATCTAAGCGCCCACCTCCAGCGATCGGGGGATCTTTGATTTGAAGGGATGCCTGAGAGACGAACGGAAGCTGATTCTTCCTGTTGTTCCGTTCAGCTGCACTGAAAGCTAAAAAAACCAGCATGTTTGTAGAGATTTAACAGACAGTGATGTGAATGTTTGTTTATTAACTCTCACTTTGCTCTCCTGATGCTCTATTCTCAGCTTCCCTCTGGCCTGATAGTCAAACCTGTTGTTGTGTTTAGGGATCCAGTAAAAGTCTCCCTGCAGCAGGGCAGAGGAGGGCAGCTGCAGCTGTAACAGAAGCAGCAAAATAAAGGAATGATGACGGGTTTCTATTCAGTGTATTTCTATAGCTCCAATTCACATCATGTCATCTCGGGTCACTTTCCAGTTCAC
>NW_015152190.1:71799-73033 GCF_000732505.1 Cyprinodon variegatus
TTAAATATAATTTTCCTACGACTTTAAAGACCTGTAGGACCACCTGAGAAAATGTCCTTTAATTGAAGCTGGTACAGATGTGCTGCTGGTTTCCTGGGAACTGCAGTGAGACAGAACAGTGTTGCAGGGTGAGGAGAGGCTGACCTGCAGCTGCTGACTGAAGTTGGCTTTAACTTTTATTGCCTGTTGGTCTGAATGCGAAGGGCTCCGTTGAAGCTGCCCAAGGAAGTTCAGTTTCTCCTCACTGTTAACCAGTAACTCCCCTCGGATACGTCTGTGTGTCTGAAGAAGAGCATAGAAACAATATTTTCCTTATAAAGAACCAGCAGTAAACAATAATAATCATTCTTCCTTAAACTGATATCTGATGGATTGGTGCTGCACCACAAATCACACAATATGGTCAATAATCTTTAAAAAGAGTAAAGGTCACATACTTGCCAACACCATAAATCACCTGTTCCTGTTAGGATTAAGAAGACTTAAACGTTTTACTCTGTCGCCATCTGCTGGCAGATCTTATTCTAGCATCATTCAACTTAGCAGCACCAACAGTTATATTATATTCAGTGAGCATCAAATATTGGTTGGTCATTTTCACGACATTAATCGTTTTTTTACACCTTTTCAGAGGAAATGCTGATTCCTTTAGCTCCATTACCTCCTTGTTTACTCATTGCACCATTTGCAATGTCTTGATCCTGATCTTCTTACGGTAAATACAGTTAAAACATAAATAAGCCATGTTTGTCTTTATATAATTTAATATAATTGTATTTTTTTCCCTTGAATTAAACAGGTAAGTGAGACAATTTGCAGATAAAATAAGATGAATTAAGCTTAAAATAAGAGAAAACAAGCCTGTTGTCTTTTTTTCCAATGCATAATATCTAATTTTAAGCTTTTAAAGGCAGAAATATTCTTTCTATTGACAGATCATCTGATATAGCTGCTCTAGTGAAGAGCAAATACACAATTACTTATTTTTAGGCCAGCTTTTTGAAATATAATGATGATTGATTGAAGCAAATGCTCCTGCAACAAATTAGATTTTCTGGCTGTTAGAAATAAAAACAGAAACCTTACCTGGTTGTTGGTGAGAGTCAGGCAGACCTCAGAGTCTGATGGAAAAGCATCGGAGCTGAAGGTGTGAATGAGTGTAGAACAAACCTGCCCAGCAGATCAGATGGAAACATTTACCCCCTAAAGGCAGGCGTAGAAAGTATTGACAACC
>NW_015152190.1:76565-78036 GCF_000732505.1 Cyprinodon variegatus
AAAATGTGAATAAAGTCTTTAAAAACAGAGGAATTGCTCTTTAGAGAAATGGCAGCTCTGAGGCTTCATCTGATGGTGGTTCCGTGTCTGAATCACAGACCTGAGGTGGAGCAGAGCTGCTTTCTGATACATCCTGCTGTCCCTCCTCAGCTCCTCCACCCCCCCCTCCAGCTCCACCTCCATGCTTCGACTCTTCGGCTGGGAGAAGCTGATCTTCACAACCGCCTGCTTCTTCTTCAGATTCTTCATGGTGATCGTAAACATAGAAGCAGCATCAGATTTACACCTTGGTTCGATGGACAGATGCGCCTCCAACACTCCCAGCCCGGCGGCCCCCACCCACCTTATCCGTGGCGCTCACTGCAGCAGCAAAGCTGACATTTTGCTTTCCGTATGTGGCGCTCATCAGCAGGGAGAGGCTGGCTTTAGACGTCTCCAGAGAGACGTTTGCTTTCAGAGGAGGAGTCCACAGAGAAGCCAGGGAGCCGTGGGCCTTTAGAGCCTGCTTCCCGACCACAGCCTGAACGCCTGCCTGGACAGAACATAAGATTATTCATTTGGTGGGGATTAAAGATGCGAGTTTTCTGAAAATAAAATAGATATGGAGCCTTTCAAATAGACTGTATATCATTAGGCTGAAACAATCTGATTAATCTTGATTAATCGATTATTGAAATAATTGTCAAGTAATTAAGTAATCGATTAATTGTTAACATGTCTTTAACTGACAAAGTGTACAAAAATATTTATATATAAACATTTTTTATTTCAAATCTAAAAAAATGTTTCCGTCTGTCAATAATCTCTACCTAGAACTCCTCAAGTGGAAAAGTTTCAGTTTCAGGTGGTTTAATTCTGTAAAATATCTTTTTGCTATCAAAAACGGAGAATTAGATTAGATTTTATTTTTTTAAGAACAGAAAATAAAGTCGTAACGTTAAGGGAATAATGAAACATTATAAAGTTGTAATATTATGAGAATAAAATCGTAACATTATCACAATAAAGTTGTAAAATTACAAAAATAAAGTCATAAAATCAGGAGAATGAAGTCATCATATCGCGACTCGTTTCAGAAAGAAATTTCCCAGCATCATTTCTTCCATTCAGATAAAGTCGTTTGAAAAATTGTTTCAAAGTTCTGATACTGATAATAATTTGACGCTAAAAGACGTAATATTTCCTTTTTAGTCAAACGGAAATATAACTTTAAAAAATGCTCCACATTCCTCATTTTAGGGAAGGCAGTGCTGCTTGGAAGAGTTAAAATAAAATACAACTTTATTTTCATGATTTCATGACTTTATTCTCCTAATATTACGACTTAATTCTCCTAATAATGCAACTTTATTCTCGTAATATTACGATTTTATTGTTGTAAAATTATGATTTTATTCTTGTAATATTATAACTTTATTCTCGTAATATTACGATTTTATTGTTGTAAAATTATGATTTTATTCTTGTAATA
>NW_015152190.1:78259-79515 GCF_000732505.1 Cyprinodon variegatus
AACCTGCAGATTGAGAGCGAAGTGCTCTGTTAGGAACATAAGGAACAATCAGATCTCTGATATCAGATGGAGCTTGGCCATTTAAGGCTTTATATGTCAGAATTCCTCAGATTTTAAATTGAAAAGTTCAAAATCTCAAGAGAAACGTCTTGAAACTTGGAAACAAAGTCCAGTGGATTGTTTTTAACTTTTTTAGCAGAGACCATGGCCTGGATGACTGAGAGTTTTTACCAGAATATACCCTGCTTCATTTTATTGGAGCGTCTAAACAACTGGGTCGGCCTTTCTGGAACTGGACTGGTTTAAACCCTATTTAGGACAGGGACTTCTTGTGTCATTAGCGAACTTTAGATTAGAGGCTGTAAAACATGTGGCGTTCCCAAAGGGTCCATTTTAGGGCCCCTTTTATTCCTCACTTTATTTTATTTTTAACTCTCAGTCTGTTTTTGTTGTTTACCTGGACGTAGTTGGCAGCCGGTGAGGAGACCTCCAGACGGGCTTCCTTCTCTCTGCCCCTCTCTCTGTAGAAAGCGTCCAGGACCAGATTATGGACGCTCAGCCACTTGCTGGCCGTCAGCTCGGAGGTGAGCTGCAGGGTGCGGGGGTGCGTCTGGCTCAGCTTGTGGGAGGTGTAGACGTACAGCCCCGGTGTGTCCATGCTCAGCGTTCCTGGATGGAAACGAGCGCTCATAGTCAGGGTTTGGATACAGGTGTTTGGTTTCTCCAACTTTATTCTCATACCTTCCCATTTCTTATGCTGAGAGTTTTTGGGGGGGCTTTTCCAGTGTAATCCAGCCACCAGAGGCATCAGGTCGTTGTAATTGATTTTTAAGTGGGTGCTGCTCTCCGAGCCATGCTGCGTGAGGACAGAGTGCATCAGCTGCGTCCTGTAGTTCAGATTCTTCTCTGGTACCTGGAGAATGAACTGGAAACACAGGGAAGGAAATCAGTCACCTTCCTGAACACCAAACATCCCTCCCTGGTGTTTGCAGAAATGATTAAAAGAAAAAACAGGCGGGACTTTACCTCCAGAACGTAACTGGTGTGGTTTTGTGCAGACTGGTTTTTAAATGACTGACTGAGGAGAAGAGTGTGCTTGTTGTTGATCTGGTCCCAGTGTTTGCCATAGCTTAAATCCAGCAGTGATTTAACGTGCGCCGGTCCTTCCTCATGCCTCGCGTGGATCTGTCACACACATCTGGGTCAAGACTCATTGCAATAAGGAGGGAAAGAACAGCAGCCATCAGCAAAGGATT
>NW_015152190.1:80763-82066 GCF_000732505.1 Cyprinodon variegatus
GTACAGAAAGTGAGTACTTTTGCCATCTCTAGCCCTGACAGCGTATGCTCATCTGTTGTAGTAAGGCGCCATTTTGGAGGAAGTCAGGAGTAGAAAGTACAGATATTTCTGCTCAAATGTGGTAAAAGTATAAACTCATCAGCAAAAACACATTTAAGTTAAGTACAGATACCAAAAAAAGCTGCTTAAGGTTTAAAAGTCGTCAGAGAGAAAATGGCCCACATCATCACAGGTTCTCCACCATGTTTAAAAGTGGGAGTGAGTTTATTCTCATTATATTCCTGCTTTTATTCCCATTAAATCCACCTGGAGCTTCAGGGTCACCTTATGGTTGATGGATGCAGTGTCAGTGCAGAAGAACTCATGGTCGGCTCTCATGATGTAGGTGAGGTTAGAGTCCCTCCCGCTCCTCAGTCTCTGGGACGTGAAGCACTCCTGAAGCAGGTTCCTGGAGTTGCCTGCAGAGGGAAGCCATGTTTCCTTAAACTCTGGTCTCCAAATGTTGGAACTATGAAGCCAACATCTTTGATTCTGAAATCCTCGACATTTTATTTCATTTCCAGCCAGTTTCTAATGCAAACCAAACCAATTGAGACGTATAATTGAATCGTTTATTGATGAGGTATTAGAGCAGAACAGCAGTTCCATGGTTCTGGCTGACCTCTCAGGCCGTATTTGACCCTAAGCAAAGAGCTCCACAGCGCCCCCTTCTGCTCCATCAGTCCCAGCATCCTGCTGCCCACCAGTCCAGGTAAGAAGAGCTCCGCCTCCACTGAGTATTGGCTGCTGCTGAGGTCCCGCCTCCGCTCCAGGGCCACTGCATGAAGACAGGAGTCTGCGCTATGCTAGATGCGAACAAAGAAGGTTTGAATAGAGAAACAAGGAACCCATGAGTGTCACCTGAGAGGGAAGCAGTTTCTCTAAAGACGTTCTTCATGGAAGCAGAGAAGCTGCTCCTTGGTCCCGGTCCACGGCTAACGTTAGCGGACAGAATCATGGGGTGTTCATAGGCGGCCGTCTTAGCTTCCAGGTGGTAGCGTGTCCTCTGCTCAGACTGAAGGCTGCTGCTGTCCATCAAACCCTGCATGTTAAAGTGGGCGGCAACAGAAAAATATGCTAAATAATCATAATATATATATATATATATATATATATATATATATATATATATATATATATATATATAGCAACACATGTACACTGTAGTAGTATTTTATTAAGCTTTAAAGTTGTATGGAAATCACATTTAAATGTCAAATCATTGTGGCTTAAACATGTATATAAATGTTCTCTATCTAAAAAA
>NW_015152190.1:83140-84602 GCF_000732505.1 Cyprinodon variegatus
CTAGCACTAAGTTGCTAACTGGTTAGCAAGATGCTTCCGTCAAACCGGCCACAACCAAACGTGGTTACGAACTTTCCGCCACAACAATCCTGCCCCCTTGATAATCGACCAATCACATTCACTTTACTCACTCGTGTAAAGTCGGGCACCACTCAGGAGAATTCGGAAATGCAACGATTGGAACAGCCGCTTCCCTACGACTTTAAATATTAAAACACATTGGAGGGATGCGGTGTAGAACTCATAATTAGAAGTCTGATTTAAGATGACACTTGTTTGCAAGCGGCCCCTCCATGTGGTGAAATGCAGAGAAATGGAACAAAAATGGAAAAGTGGATGGAATTTCCCATTGGGAACCTGCTAGCACTAAGTTGCTAACTGATTAGCAATTTAGTGCTACTTGGTCCCAATGGAATTTCCCATTGGGAACCTGCTAGCACTAAGTTGCTAACTGGTTAGCAAGATGCTTCCGACAAACCGGCCACAACCAAACATGCTTGTGAACCTTCCGCTACAACAATCCCGCCCCCTTGATAATCGACCAATTGGGAGAATTTGGAAATGCAAAGGTTGGAACAGCCGCTTCTCTACGACTTTAACCATATTTCTAAAAGGTTATAATTAATAGAAAAGGAAACTTGGAATAATTAAAACACAGTAAAGATTAATATTTATCCGTCTCTCTGGTCTAATCTGATTAGAATGTCCAGGAAGGGACTCCATATTTAGCCAATGTCCCATTTTTTTCAGGAGTGCAGAATGACAACAGTTGGTTGATCCAATGTTTCTTGTTTGGAGGCTCCATAGATTTCCAGTTTTGAAGTATAATTTTATTTTTTCGCTGCAGATGATGCTAACAAAACAAACTATTTCTTGGAAGGATTTAATTTCCAGAACATAACATCTCCAAGTATCCATATCCTGGGCTCCGGATCTAAAGAAAACCCAGAAACTGCTGATGTTAACAGACGTCCTACACCTCTGGCATTTATCAGTGATGCTCAACTTATTCAACCTATATGGGATATAATGTATGCGGTGAAAAATATTACATTGAATTTGCCTGTTTTTTTTTATATTAATATTGTTTGAGATGAGTTTAGTAATCTGCTCCAGCTCTTATTAAGATATAATGTAATCATTAAAAACTTACCATGATGTAATATTGAACGCTGTCCACTGTGAGTTCCAGCAGCCCTGATTTGACTCTCCTCTCTTGCTCCAGTTGTCCTAAAGAACAGAAGAACGAGCTTTAAACCATCTGAGGTGATGCTCGGCCTGTTAAGGAGCTCCTCTCAGCCTCACCTTGTAGAATGATGGTTTTCAGTGGATGTTTGACTCTCAGCAGGACTCTGTGGGGGTCAAAGGTCAGGTCCAGAGACACGTCCCTGGGGATGGAGGACTGAGGCGTGGCCAGCAGGAGGTGGATGGAGGCGTCTCTGGGAAACCAGGCGCCGCCCTG
>NW_015152190.1:85239-87487 GCF_000732505.1 Cyprinodon variegatus
CTTAGGGCCCCAAGTTCCTGGGGGCCCATAAAACTCTGTTTACATGTATGGTTGATACAACTATTCCTTATTTGAGTCTATAATTATGTTTTTGATGAAACTCTTTTAGCTAAAATGACATTAGAACCATGGGCAGTTCTAGACAGGGGCCAACGGGGGCCAGAGCCCCTCTAGATCATGCCCTGTACTGAAGACATAATACTCAAAGAAATTCTAAAGATGATCTGGGCTGGAACAGACGGTTACTGATGGGTCCTTTGGATCTATTGCATTTTTTTTTCTTTATAAATTCTGTTTTACTAATTATTTAAGAACAATACGGTGATGTCACAGTCTTGGTTTTGTTATGTTTATGGCGGCTCCCCGAGAGCCAGTTCCTGAGCCGCAGCTGACGGCCTCCTCGGACCCTGTTCCAGAGCCGCGGTCCGCGGTCCCCTCAGAGACTGTTGCTGAGCTGCTGAAACGGAGACATCGTCCTCCTCCAAGTTCCTGCTGCAACAGAGACGTCGTCCTCCAATGGTCCCCCTTCGTTGCCTGACCCACGGCCGGCCACCTGAACGTCTGCCGTGTCACCAAGGACTCTGCTTTATTTCCGGCCCCGCGGCCGGCCTCCAGAGCGTCTGCCACGCCTCCGGCCCCGCGGCCGGCCTCCAGAGACTCTTCCTCGTCTGCCTCCAGAGACTTTTTGTTGCCCTGGGTGGGTTGTTTTTGTTTCTGGACATTTTAGGGCGTCTGGGATCCGCCCTTAAGTGGGGGGTACTGTCACAGTCTTGGTTTTGTTGTTTATGTAGAGTATTCAGTCTAACTTTGCTCCTTGTTTTAGTGTCTAATTATTATTTTGTTGTTTTCTTGTTAGTTCCTGTCCTCCAGGTTTTCCATTTGTTGTCCTCTGCTGCCCTCTTGTGTCCTCTATTCCTAGCTCTGTTTTCTGCCCCTTGCTGTCTTCTCTTTTCTGCCGGCACCTGTTGCCAATTTCCTCGTCAGCCCTCTCTTTGTCTCTGTCCCCTTTAAAAGCTCTCCCTCTTCAGTTCTTGTTTGCTGGATCCTCGTCTTACATCTCATCAAACCTCTGGTCAGTTCTCTGTCGTCCTTCCTTGTCTCTTCCTGGTTCTTAGTTTTTGGTTTTTCCCTGATGTCTCCTAGAATCTGGTTCTTAAGATATTTTGTTGGATTTTTGACTCCTGCCTCAGAACCTGAAAACCCACTAAAACACTTAAATTCATCTTAACCAACTCGTCTCTGCATTTGGGTCCTCTACCAACACCACCAAATCGTGACAGGTGATAGCTGCAGTGGGATTGAGATAGGATCCCAGTTTTTATCTGCTAAATGTTTTTTCAAAACAAGCAAAACAAAATACTCTGATTTTTACAGCTGAATTTATCCGTTTTTCTTGAGTTCTAATTCAGAAAACAGTAATTTTGACTTAAATTAATTCAAAAATATGTAAAACTCCTAAATTATTAATGTATATTGACCGAATAAGGCATAGAATTTTAATTAAACCTTTAGTTAGTTAATAGGAATGTCACTTCATGCAGCCATCTTAATTTATTTGAATCCCTTGTCCTGTTTTTTTTATTTCATGCTGTTCTGTTTCCCCCATGAAAACACGCTGAAATGAAAAATGGAGAACAGATGAGCAGATCATGGCCGGCAGTTCTGGACCCATTTGCTATAACATCCAGGGGAGTTTTGATAAGGGGGAGGATGAAATACAAAATACACTTTTGAGAGCAAGCTGTGTCGCTACCTGATCCGTCCCGGAAGCTCAATCTGTGCAGCCAGATATACATCCGGGTCGCCCTCGATTTTATTTAGTTAAAAAGACCTAAATGACGTTTTCCCTCCAAAAAAATAGCAAACATAATAAAATATAATGTGTCAAAGGTTAATTATGTATTTCCTGAGAAAATAAATGCATTAAAATCCTTTCTGTTGTAGCCCTCTGTTGCTGATCTGTACAGGAAATAGGATGCTACGCTACTTCCAGGAGCTAACTTTATCACCTTGGATTTAAACATAAATCTAGTCTTTTTGAGTTTTGTGTTTTCCTTTCGTGTTAACATTATGTTATATAGTGCATTATCTAAAGAAAGAAACAACTAGAATGCAGATAAACAAGGTTTAATTATATTTAGCCCGACTGCTCTGAGAATGTCCCATGATGACGTCAGAGAAGCAGTTTAACGAAGAAAATGTAAAAAGCAGCAAAACTGTCTCCTAAAAGTCATAAAACATCTTTTAA
>NW_015152190.1:89262-93146 GCF_000732505.1 Cyprinodon variegatus
GTGTGCCTTTAAAGACAAAACAAAAAAGATACTTTTACCGCCTTTTTGGCTTTTTTCTTCTTTTTTTTCACTGGGTCACTGGGTTACATCATAGCATTAAGACATGTTTCTATTCAAAGAAGCCCTTCTGCAAGCATGCATGCTCACCAGGATATTCAATAGATACCTGATAACGGAATGAGTAAGCAGCCTCCAGCAGGTAATAATGGAGGCCTCTGTCCAGCTTCAGCAGCCTGAGTGAGAGATGGACCGGTCCAGCGGGGGGGAGGGTAGGACCAGCAGCAGATGGATAAGAGACATTGGAGCACAGCTGCCAGCCAATCATTTTAGACCCTGCATCAAACCACAGCTTAGTTACAATAGACTACATAAAAAAGGATGAAAGCAGATGTGAAAATAAAAACATTTGATTGCATTGATGATTACCGCGCCGCGCCTCCTGATCTAACAAGGTAAAACGACTCTGTTTACATTCGATAAACATGGAGCAGCTCTGGTGAGAGAGATTCAGATAACAGAGAGAAACGGTCATAAACGGAACAGATGGACCCAGTATTCAAGGGGAGACAGTCGGTACGAAAGTTCAAAACGTTTATTAAAACAAGACACACTTGGGGAGCAGTGGGCTGCCATTGTGTGGCCCCCCCGGGGAGCAGTGTGGGGTTTAGGGTCTCGATCAGACACCCAGAGTGGCAGTGGGAGTGGGGCTTGAACTCAGAACCTCTGGTTTCCAGGCTCCACCCCCTCTCTATACGCTCTCTGAGTCAGAACTAGGGGTGAATATTTGCATGGCTGTTGCAATATGATACGATCAGTGTTGCACTGATACCAGTATCGGGCGAGGGCCTGATCCAGCACTAAAATGAAGCCAAGGCGGAAATTCAACTGAAGAAACTCTGATTACTCCCATCCAATCAGAGGCTGATCCGCCTCCGATGCAGCCAATCTGCTTCAAGCTACATCTCCTCGCTGCCCAATCATCTTCCAGCACTCTACTTAAAAGCCGCTCCAAATCATCTCTAGGCCTGCTCTTCAACAAGCGCAAGATCCATCGCTCCTATGTCGGACTTTGATTCAGACAACCCACCTCCATCCCCTTCTCCACCGTCGTAGTAAGCTCATCCAACTCCTCCTAGATGCTCCTTCATCCTCACCTCCAGTGCGTACTCCCTCCAGACTTTCATGGAGTCCCCCGTCACTTTAAACGATCCGGCAGAAGACCGCCATGTTGAGTCTGGTTCTGCCAGAGGTTTCTTCCCAAAGGGGAGTTTTTTCTCTCCACAGTCGCTTAATGCTTGCTCTTCATGGACAGTCTATGCAACTTTGTTCATTCAGTGACATCTAACTCAAGCATCACCTCGTATTCCAGCCTCTATGGATTAACCAGACTTCATCTATCTAAACTCCACCACCAGTTTCAGGCCCGGGGGGGAATATCCTTATTCTCATACATCAGTTTATCTGCATTAAAGTATAAACCAGCGTTTATGTACCCTGCCAAGGCCTGAGCGCCAAAGTTCAAACTATTGTATCAATAAAAGTGTTCTAATTGCGTCTTTTTTTCTCTGCGAGTTTTTCAGATTGAAATGGTGATATCATATCAGTTAGTACCAACCAATAGAGCACCGATATCATTTAGAGCCAAAAGTTTCTTCAACTATTGTCCCCCATTCCAGGCAATAAAAGTTCTACTGGATTCTCTTTGTTTTAGTCTTTTTCCTGCTTCACAAAGGAAGGCAGCAGCTTGAAGCCATGATGGTGATGATTTTACATCCAGGTAGTCTGCAGTTCTTCATAGATACACACATTAACTTCAAACAGATGGTATCGGCTGATGACGCACAGCCAGGTATCGGGTATTGATATCGGGGCCAAAAATGGCATCGGCGCAACACTAGTCACAAAACGATATTATCACGTTATTGCGATATCACTATTATTGTGATGTTTTTCACAGCTACCAAAATTAAATGTTTAGATAAAAAAGCGTGTTAAAAAACATCTGTATATTTTCATGAGAAAATATTGATAATTTAGTTATTTTGGTTTTGTTCAGTTAGGAAGCGGAGGCAGAGGCATTTCTTGCAAGAAAAAAGGTTCACATTTATTTAACATCCTCTGTAACGATCTTGGTTCTGTTGTTTTTCTTTAAGTTTTCAGTTTCAAGTTTAGCCAGTTTTTTCATTGTTTCCTAGCTTTATTGGTGTGTCTGGATTCATTTAAGTTGCTTAGGTTTTTCTGTCTGTACTCTGCTGCCCCCTCGTGTTTTCTTTTGCTTCCTCCTCAGCTCTGCTCACACCTGCTCCTTATCAGCTCATTAGTCCTACCTTTGTTCAGTCAGCCATAAATACACTCCCTCTGCAGTCCCTCTTTGCTGGTTCCTCGTCTTACCTTTTCTCACCCTGGCTCCTTGATGGGTTTCCCCTCATGTCTCCATGGTTCTGGTTTGTGTTTGATTTTTATGTCGGATTTTTGGATTCCTGTTTTTGTTGCCTGATCTCTGATTAAACCCTCCAAGAACTCACCTCTGCCTCTCAGCTTCTGCTATTGGGTCCAATCAACAACCTTAAAACCAAATCTTGACAGAAAAACAACAGAACCAAGATCATTACATCCTCAACCGGAGAGATAGAGCTCTGACTCAGGCTACCTCAGTACATTTACACATAATGTTTTTTATGTAACTGGTATTGTAATTTTATCTTGTGATTTTATACTTGTGTTTATTTTTAAGGTTGACTACCGATGACAATTAGCACTCCTTAGCTAACTCGGGTATATTTACATTTTAATGTTGATTAATGTACACTGCCCCCTTTCAAATAAACAATAAATGAAATGAAATTTATACCTTACAAACATCCCAACACACAGGAACCAACCTACCCCCCGCACAAAGAACTTTCTCACACTTGAACATTTGGAGGAGAAACAACTTTAGTTCATGAAGGCCGTTTCCTGTCAGGTTAATCTCTCTCTGCTCAGATGGGTCTCCTAATAACATCAGTCCTCCTCTTCATCCCATGAAGGAGGCTGAGACTCATTCTTCTCTCTCATGACCTTCGTTTGGAGCCGGGAGGCTGAGAACAGACAAACCTCAACATGTTTTACTCCTCAGCGTCCATGTTTGGGTTTTGAGTCAGTCCCCGTCTTCCACAGCGGCCGCCTCAGCTACAGATATGTCTCTGCCTTACAGCCAAAGCAGAGCTTTATCTGCCAGACTGGCTGTGCAGAGGGAGCCCATTTTCCCTCATTGTTTTAGGTTAATTGTTTTGTTTTTTTTAATCGCTATTAGGAAAAGATATTGAATCAGGCACCCAAAAAACATGATATATCGCCAAATCAATTTTTTCCACACCCCTAGTCAGGACTAACTATCAGTTTTTCTAACGAGGTACAGAAGGAAACACTGAGGACTTATTTTAAATAAACTCAGCAGAACTCCAGAGAAATGAGGAATAAACCAAACTCACAGCTCTTTGGTGTGCAGGTGGTCCTCTGGATCCGACTCTTTGCTCCCTTTATCTCATCTCTGTGGTTTCCACTCAGCTGAAATACTCCAGAGCTGAAGAACATAGAAATTATGAATTGTTTTAAGTCTTTCTGTTCATGATAACAAGACCAGAGGTTCCATTAATGGGCAGCTAGTTTTACCAGCTCCAAAAAACAAACAGATCTTTTTTCATAGATCATTGCATCTTTGAAATAATCTACCTCAATACATCTGCTGCAAATTATCTAGACTCCATTTGATGCCCTGAAGTGTTTTAGTTCTAATTTATTAGTTTTTTTTTTGTGTGTATTCTCTGATCATTTCTTTACTACTGTGTGTTAAGAAATAAAGTTTTAGGAAATGTAATATTTTTGACTGCTTCAATTATTGT
>NW_015152190.1:96388-98114 GCF_000732505.1 Cyprinodon variegatus
GATTTTCTTTCTAAAATTAGAGCGTGCGGCTTGTAATCAGGTGCGCTTTATAGTCCGTAATTTACGGTAACTTCCTCTTTTAACACTCCATACTTGTGTAGATCTGGGTGTGCAGGATTTTCCAGTAATTCCAGTGACGGTCGGTGCCAGGTGTCATGGCGGCCTTCAAACGGCCTAAATGTTTCAAGGCTTCTTGCTCCAAATGAAATGACTGACATGGAGACGTTCATTCAGTCATGGAAACACATTCATCACATTTTCATCACTTATTTATCTCTGTGGGTACACTGCAAAAATGATCTCAAAATGAGTAAAAATGTCTTAAATTAAGGCTATTTACCCTTAATTTGAGCAGATAAATTAGATGATTTGCCAATGGAATTAGTATTTTTATTCTTAAAATAAGGTATCTAGATAATATGCACTTGAAATAAAACAATGCAATTGTTTTTTCTTATTTTAAGCGTAAATTGTTTTGTTCTATTGGCAAAGTGTCTCACTTAAATCCTTAATTCAAGAAAAAACGCACTTATTATAAGAAGAAATTACTTATTTAGATTTCATTTTTTTTTTGCAGTGTAAATCATGTGGAAAGACGAGGAAATCTGGGAAAAATATCCAATCAGACTTGATGGTTTTATTTTTACTTCATTTATAAACGAATCAGTGAATTAAAAAAAAAGAAAAGTTAAATTTTAGTGGTTATAAATACCAACGCTTACCTGAGAGAGATGATGTCGATTACATCCTGCGGCGTGTTCAAAGTGACCCGGATGTCCCGCCCCTCCTGCAGCTGGACGCTCCCATCCAGACTGGGGGAGCTCTGGAGCTCAGCAAGCCATTCAACCGCAGCCTGACCCAAAGCACCATCCACCCCCATCCTGGCTGACAGGCCCACATAGGCACTGGGAACAAAGACACCAGTTACACTCTGCTGACCGGGCCCATGGACGCTGGTTTCAGAGCGTAAAGCCTGAACTACCTGGGGCGAACGTATCCGCTCAGGGAGAAGTGAGAAGCATCCTTGTAGTTAATGCTGCCTTTCAGGTGCAGGGAAAGAAGAGAGGTCACATTGGCGCCCAGCTTGATGGGGACGCCAGACAGGGAGGGCAAAGCCAACTCCTCAGCCATCAGCACGCCCCTATGGCTCAGCTGAACCTCATGACCCTGCAGGACAAAGCAGGAGGAAGGGAAATAGTGGGGGTGGGGGGTCGTAAATGATGAATGAACCACAGACCGTTACAGCCAGTGTTTAAAGGCAGGTTCCAATCTAACGTAGATTCCACTCAGCTTTGTCCTTCGAATACAATAAAGTTATTAACAATTCAATCAAGTTGCTGTCCTCATAGTTTTGGTCTTTTTTTGTTGACGAACTTTAGAAATGACTTTGAGTAGAATAAACAATGTTCATCTTTATTTACGCTTAGGGATTAAACTGAATTTTCGCTCATTAAACAAATATAAACATTACGTTTTCTTGTCTGCAGATATAAAAAACAATTTGAGCGGACATAAGAGTTAACTGATGTGAAATACTGAATACAAAGATAATGTCTCACTGGGTACTAATGGTTCTCAGCTCCTTTTATCAAAATAAATAAATCTATGTTATATAGATCTTTTTTATCTCAGCTTAAAGGAATAGTACACCCAAAACATGATTAGCCTTCATTTTCTACTCACCCCCATGCTGAACAACACTCTGGAGTACTTTTTTGATATCTCA
>NW_015152191.1:0-4959 GCF_000732505.1 Cyprinodon variegatus
AAAAATATGACCAATTGAGCTTCTTGTTTTTATATTAATAATATAAAAAACATTTTAATATACCTCTCGTGGGAAAAAAATGTGGTTGTGTGGCAAATCCATTTACAAAACCTCAGGTGTTATGAACAACATTAAAACTAAAGATTTTGTCCAAGCTACAGCTGATTTATTTGTTGTAGTCTCTTATTATTCACACACAACAATAAAGAGTGATTGCCGACAGGAGTTTGGAAACTGCAAAGCTTTTTCTTAAGCGGAAAATCAAATGTGCATCTACACAGCACAGCGTTTACACAGACCAGTGATGCATTCGCGAGTGTCAGATAGCTATGGTGCATTCAGGAGCATGGGACATTTCACACGTACAAGGAAGAAACATAACGGAACAGAACTTAACTCATACAATAATGTATTTATTCAAAAACATTGTGGGCTTTCTTACAATACTGAATGCTCTATAATTGTATTTCTGTTATTTTTTGATCATGCACATCTTATAGCTTTTTATTCTAAAAAAATCTATAATATTAGAGCAGCAAATTAACAAAGTTTTACAAAAGCGTGTTAAAAAGCTCCAAATGAGGCTTCAGATCATACAGCGACAATTGTGCTGTCATTGTTTTACAGGGTAGAATTTGAATTTACTGACCCTTGTCCTTTAACTACTGATGGATATAAAGGAATACAGTCATTCAAGTGTCAACTCCTCTGAGATAGCATGGGATGCAATTTTTTACAATTTCTATTTTTTTTTTTCTTTTCTTAAATTCAATGTATAACATGAATGCATACAAACCTCATTTTATTTCAGTGTTAAATTTTGCTTGAAGTAACAGATCATTAAAAATGTCTCTAAACCTTTACTGCTTGATGATTTTCTTTATTCGGGCCCCGCTGATTTTTAATTGGTTACCCCTGGTTTAATGTTTATAAATATTTATTTCATGTCATGTGCTCCATCCAATGCAGATCATTGGCGCAAACCACATCTAGTGAAAAACATTCATTGGTTAGCTATTCGTCAAGTTTGTGCTGACATCATCAGAAGCAAGCAGGTGTTCTTCAAACTGCAAACGCGAATTTTCTATGCCATGCTACAATGTAGGATTCAGAAAAAGATGTTGAAATGTCTGAAAGGTCAGAAGCAGGTGAGAGCGTATCGGAAGATGGAGACGTTGACCAACAGACCTCCCTCATCCTTGACCCTATCTCAAAGAATTTTTTTCGAAATAGTTGAAAAATTGATAATTCAATTCATTTACTTTTCAGTTACTTTATACTTCAATGCTTTAAGTAGTTTTTGGAGCACATACTTTTTCACTTTTACTTGAGTAAAGAGGTCAAATTGATACTTTAACTTTTACCAGATTGTTTTTAAACTGCAGTATCTATACTTCTACTTAAGTAAAAATGTGTGTACTTTTGACACCACTATTCAAAATGAATATCATATTGATTAATAACTTATACTTTAGACTCATATGTCAAAGTCAAGGCCTGCAATTTAGTTATCCATGGCCCCCTGGATGATATTTATTACCATTAGAACCAGCCTATTCCAAGCAGAGGCTGATTGAAGCCAAAATAAAAGGAGCCTGGATGGAAGGAGGGGCAGATCTGATCCTGCAGGTGATAGAGATGGACACGATGCTGAGTGAGGGGCAGGTGGGATCTGCACGATACTCTTATCGAGACGGAGCGCAACTTACAGGCATAGGACCTCTGCCCTGACTGTGCCTTCCGTTCACCTCCTGGTATTCTGTGCCTGCCGTGCAGATCCCACCTGCCCCTCGCTCAGCAGCGTGTCTGTCTCTATCACCTGCAAAATCAGCTCCCCTCATGTTACCTCAGTCTCTCTTCCCACGTAATTCTGGATGTTTTTCTGTAGGCTTTTTGATTCTTCGGTCCTTTTTGGTATTGCTCTGCTTTTTGTTGACAAAATTCCTTTTTGAAGAACCTCTGACTGAATTCTGGGTCCGCTGCCATGATTCATCACAAAATGTTTACATTTCTTAGTACAAGACATTGCACTACTAAGACATGATTTTTCTTTCAAGGGTGTATTGTTTTGTCTGTGTGCCATAGAGTTTTGTATTTTATTTTATTTATTCAGATTTTTCAGTTGAATGGATTCAGGGAAAATGCAGATAAGAGCCATGAGAGAGAATACAACTGATTTGATTCTTTTTTTTTTTCCCGTTGTTTGAAAGCAGTGATCGATAGGATCATACAGCAGCATTTTCGGTTTATAATGCTTGCACTTTCATTTATGTGTTTATCTTAATAAGTTTATCAAAATAATACAAGTTTATTAATAATATTGATATTAATATTTTGATTTTAAAAACAATGTGTTAGGTCTTGGTTGAATAGTCAGTGTTCATTTCAATATGTTTTAATAAACATTTAACCAGTCCCGCCCTTGCCTTCTAGCAAATTCGTTTTTTGTTGGCCCTGTATTTGACTTAGTCGTCCCTGCGGTAGACTCTCCTCCGTGCAGTCAGGGCCATAAGTAGGCCTACTATTGAGGACGCCTATGTCATGTCTTCTGTGTTTTTTTATTTGTTGACATTTTTGCTTAAATTATGATAAACTGAGAATAAACTGTACTGAAGCTGACTGTAGGTTGATGATCTAGATCTCCCAAGGAACTGCAACTGCAACTATTTTCAGAGCCTTTAGTAGTGCGGCTGGCCGTTTCTCAATTCACAATAACACAAGTACAGGCTCAGGTCCTCGCCAAGTATGTTCTTGAGAGGAACACAGGAAAGTGTGGAGTTGGGGAGAATGGGAGCATGCAGCATAAACATGGGTCAATTGGAACAGAAGCATACTCATGAAGTCATGACGCACTCGGCTCGTCTGGAGCTGCATTTCAACGCCTGCTATTAATAGTCTGTAGATAATTATAAATTAGTACTGTTTCATTTATTGGGGGAATAATGGTAAACACAGTCAGATAAACACATATCAAATGAACATTTTGCCAAATAAAACAAAAAACTTGCCACCAGAGCCAGTGGTCCTTCACACACGGCTAGGCAAAGAGAGGGCTGCTGCAGACGGGCTAGGATTAGACCTGGCTGCTGTTACCCTTTGGAGGTCTGCTAATTGCCGCGGTCCTCTCAACTTCAGAAATATTTTTAAAATTACGCATTATCTATACTTCTCAGTACTAGGACAGTGGCTGATGACGTTTCACGAGTACACGAGCAAATGAGAACACACAAGTACACATATTGAGAACGACAAGTCATTCGAGGGTTTGGACATACGTGCTGAACTTTGTCATCAACATGCAGTGTCGCTATGGTAACCGCCACAAACAGGCTCCGGATGCCATCATTAATGACCATTGTCATTGTGTTGTGGTCCAGTTTTGATAACACAAACAAATAAATCCACAAAGGCCACAGATGCACCGTGGACTAAGTAATTTACAAAAGCAAACGAAAAAATGTTCCAGGTAAACTCCTTTAGTATTCCCAGTTAATTTCTCCTCAGGTAAGCAAACAGAAAAAGACAAAAAACCATACGCCCAACCAGATGCATGCTGGTCCTACCATTGACAGCCTATTTATAAAAATAATTCACACAAATTAATCATAACTAACCAAAAACAAAGAAACATGACTAAATAACCAAAAAACATGATCTCATAACAGATATCAAACAATAAAGTAGAATAAACTTACCTAGATTATCCACAAAAACAAAAAACTTTGTTAATAAATATTGTAATTATGGTACTGAAATTACTTATTCCTATCCTTAACTCACTAAAGAATGCTAATACACATCTTTAAAAAAAGTTTTGACTTTTCTGAGACAATGTTGATGCTTTTTAAATTTTCAATTAAACTGCTTCTCTGACGTCATCATTAGTCATGCTCAGAGTAGTCCAGCAAATTTGATTAAACCATTTTTATTTACATTTTAGTTTTTTTTTTCTGTAGATTACGCACTATATACTATAACGTTAACATGAAAGAAAGAAACATAAAACTCAAAAAGACTATATTTATGTTGACATCCAAAGCCAAGAAAGTTAGCTCCTGTACAGATCGGGCACAGACAACTGATAAAACAGACATTTATTTTCTCAGGAAATACATTATTAACCTTTAACACATTGTATTTTAGTACGCTTACTATTTTCTGGGAGGGAAAAACATAATTTAGGCCTTTTTTACAAAATAAATCGAGAGCGACCCAGATGTATATCTGGATGTGCATATTAGCTGATGGTACGGATTCTGCGTCTGAGACGGATCGGGTAGTGACAGCCGTTATTGGAATAGGACTCCATAAAGCTACACATGAAGGTGGAGAGCATTTTAAGTTGTAGATGACAGTGAGATAAACAAGCATTTTCAGGGGGAAATATTCAGCCCAGCAAGCTGTTCAGACAGCAAAGAACCATCAAACCAAAGCTTATTTAACTCCATCAGTCACTTTCCACCAACTGAATTAACATCCATTATGCGACTGATATGTTGGATGACATGCGACGTGTTGGATGTTGAACCCACAGGTGTAACTTTCTGAAGGACTGGTGTGGACATGTCCCCCCAACTTTGGCCTGACGGGGACAGTCCCCACCTATACTTTCCACTTTTTTCCCCTTTCCGCTCATTTACTTTGGCCAAAGGTAACAGAGGTTGGGTGCAGCTATCTGTGTTCAAAGCATTTTGAGTCAGTGATTTTTTTTCCCTCTCTCGCGCTGCTTCAGTGTCCCGCTGTTATGTGCTTCGGGCACATTATGATTTTTGTCTATTTCTTTTCTTTGTTTTCTTACAGACTTTAGTTGAAGGATCTGTTGTTAATATATTTTGGGAGTTGAATAATTCTTTTAGCGAGTTAATTACGTTAATTTGTGGTGCTGTCGTCCGCCTATAAATAGGCTGGCTTTCAGCATGTTGGGGCGTTCCTTTCCAACTCCGCTTGGACGCCGCTTTT
>NW_015152191.1:7289-11712 GCF_000732505.1 Cyprinodon variegatus
TATAAAAAATTTGAGATGCCACCAAAAAATCCGTTCATTAGACATATGGAGCTTTTTCTGCAAAAATGGCAACAGGTTATAAGTTTATAAAAGTTAGTATTATAATGCAAGAAGCTTGAGAAAATATAGTTTAAATGTTCTGTACTTCTTTTACTAGTTTAAAAAATATAGGTTTCTCAGAGGACCATGACTCAAAATTACATGTTAAAATGTTTTCTTATTGTGCAGAATGAATCAGGCAGTAAGGCTTCTACATATCTTGAAATTTTGTTTCTTGCATCATCATATTAGTAAATAGGTTTGTAAATCTTTTTAAACAGAGCACAGCGAGAAGTAGGGATAACTGCAGATTTAAAGGTGAAACAGGTTTACTGGGGTATGTAACATGCAAAAAAATATATCTCCAAGTTTACCAGAAAGTTTAAAAGAAAAAGATATGCTATTCTATATTTAAAATTTAACATACCCATATATTTGACTGGATGGATGGAATTGAAATTGAACAGTCTAGCGAATTTGGCATTGGAATCAGCTGTTATTTGTTATTTTTTTATACATTAATATTTTGGGGCTATATATATTTATATATAATGCACCAAAAGCCATCTCTCTAACTATCTATAAATATAAATATCAGTGTATTAGGGTTCTCTTGTGTTCTCAACAATAGAAAAGCATTCAATAAATATATGTTTGAGCTCATTTTTGGAAAGTACAAAAACCTAATTAAAGCGTTTGTGTCGAGTTACTGTAGATCCATTAGCCCCCACCCACCCTTCCAGTGTCCCCACCAACTTTCATTACAAAGTTCCACCCTTGGTTGAACCTGTTTTATATTTCTACCATATGCCAAAGCAAATGCAGCAAGATATCACAAAGCGGGAGAGAAAGTCGTGCACTAAAATAAAATAAAACATCAGCTTAATTTTCATAATAACAATAATTTTCTGTGGTAAGCTTCCCTCACATAAAGAGTCACCACGGTCCTTCAAAAAGCATCAGAATACACTATTTTATTGAGAACTGTTGTAATGTTGAAGAATACTATATATTTTTTATTGAATAAAATTGCTTAACTGTGCATATTTTATGTTGTTTATTTAATATTTATTCTTCAACTTATTTACATCTATTTTTACTATTTCATATTTTGACATTGGACTGCTCTGGAACCTGCAAAACTAATTTAATTACATGTTAACATTTGTTAAATGATAAATAAAACTCCTTGAAACATGTAAAAATGCAAAATTGTTTTTATTTCTATCAGTTTAGTTTTTGACTGTGTTGATATTCTTTACTGGAAAAACAGGATAGGGATTCCTCCCTACAGTAAGAGAGAGTCAAACCGAGCTCCTCTTTTGGGCCAAGCAGCAAGAGGAGCAGTCAGGATAGAGATAGAGTGAGATCCAGTACTAGAAAAGGAAAATGTTTTGGTTTTAAAACTAAAGTTTTAAAAGTGAAATGTTTAATACTTGATAATTAAGGTGTTGTTTAAAATGATAATAGAACTTGTAGTTTAATGGGTTTAATAGAGCGGGGCTGAACACAGACTCACAACAGTGAGCTCTGTAGTTGGCCATTTTACAGGAGAGCCTTTTTCATCGTGGCACAGCACAAATTATTTAATGGAAATGCTGTTTATTCCTTCTGAGATTTTCAGAGTGAAGGAATCTTTTTGAAAATGTCTTTGCACTCATAGAGAACAGAGCCCTCTACCTTTCTCCTCCCTGTGGTTCAGCCCATCTCTGTTCAAACTGCTCCACCAGGGATGAGGTAGAAACAAAACATAGTTGGTTTCATTTGATAATCATGCTTAAGAATTAATATCAAAATTCCTTCTTTTAGTGTTTATTGACAAAACATTTCCTGAAATCTTGAAAAATGTGATATGTTTTTGTGTTAGAGGCAAAGGTATGATGGTAACTGGGGGACATTTTCATGTCATTTCTCTTGTGCAATACATTAAAGATAACTTTATAACACTTGTTTTCATCAAGTGTCAGAGGAGGACTTGTGGAGAATATGATAATAATATTAAAAATAATAATAACAGTTAGAAAAATAGAACAAGCCGACATTTTTAGAATAAAAACACCAGAAAAAACAGTGGAAAGAAATAAACAACAGCAGAGAAACCAGTTCATTCTAATAACACTATTCATCCTGAAAGAATGAACTGAGAATATGATTGTGAGCTTTAATCAGTCAGCCAGACTCACTAGAAACAAATCTGATTTCCCACATCTAAGGATAAATCTTGAGTGATATCAGAGATTTATAGAGATGCGGCTGTGACCGATTTCTTAATCATAAGTCCTTCTTTAGCTTTCTCAGCCTCCTCCATCTTTTAAAATCTGGTGAATCTTTCTGAAGTGATTCTGCTGCTACAACAAATCATACTGGCTTCCAACTGTCATAGGACACAAGCAGTGGTGGTTAGTGCATCTGGTAACTAGGCTTTCAGTGGGGTCCCCTCTACTTCTACTTCCTAACCCCTTGACGTCTGAATATAAATGTGTGTATATATATAATAAACTGTTAGGGACCAGTTGTAACAGAAACAAGAGCTTACCAAAGGTTCCTGTTCACTAAGTGGCACAGAGGGAATGCACATGCTATCTTGGTAATACAAAGGGTCTGTTGTATATTTGCAATGATGGGTGTCAAGGGGTTGATATCACCATTTTCACATTTTAATGAAATAAACCCCCAATAATACTCATATATAATATGACTACTATAATATGAAATGTAACTAGCGCAGGTATAACCGGAAGATTAGTATGAGGGTGAATACAGAAACCAATTAAGCACGAAGCCCAGTTAAGACAATGGTAAACCTCTACTCTATAACTGCAGCTCGGCCATATTTACATCATCAGGAGCCATTCAGATTAAATATGCATCAAACTAGCAGATAGAATACACAATCCATCCTTCTGTTTTTGTGCAGGAAATCTTAGTATCTCCATTTATTATCAGCCATTGAGGCCAGAAAAACATGAAACGAAAACAGATATAAAATGCTGATTCTTGCTACCTTAAGATAACATCAGCCAGCACTGCTGACCCTGAGGGCTCTGGGCAGATTTGACTGACATAGCAACACACAGAGGCTAAAATTTGATTGGACAAAAAATGTAGCAACCACATAAATGCAATGGAATCATCGCAGCCAAGAGAAATTTAAATTAACAGATTGTTTGGAATAAAATCAAAGGTTTAGGTTATGAATGTAGGTTAGTTTTTCTGAGTGATTTTAGGCCAGCAGAAAAGGCTTTGAAGGCTCTGACTGCCCACCACTGGACACAAGTAACAAGGTTTGATCACATCTGGCTGCCACAGAGTAACATGTTAAAATCCTATATATTTTTAAAGTTTCATACTGTACTTAAAAAAATAAAGTAATATGATACTTTAATTTTTCAGCAAAGACAGTTTAAACTAGCAACATACTATAAACTGCACTATGTAAATTCTCCAATAGATGGAAAGAAAGTAGGTAATTTACTTACAGAAGAAGCCCAGCCTGCAGAGCAAAGTGTGCCCCATCCTCACTTCCAGACCTGCTGCACAGAATCAGAAAACTTTGTTCAAACTTCAGCACAGAAAAGGAGAAGTTACATTAAATGCATATAAAAACTAATGTTCTCATACCTCTTCTTCAGACCATAAAAGTCCTGATCTGTCTGTTTCCTTCCCTTTTTTTTCAAAGTTCATAAAGTACGTAGCTGCGTCTTTCACCACAATGATGTGTTAGAAACAGATTTCCTGTCTCTGCAGGAACTTCATCTCAGTTTATGGAAAAATATATCTGTCAGGTTTCAAACATTGTTTAAATGCTACTCATTTTTAAAAGACTTGGGGTTCCTAAACACATAAGGGAGGTTTGTTCTAAACAAAAAGACGTTAAATTATGAGCTTTACAACTTTTTCTGCTCTACGCGCATTGTGTTAAAATTATAAATTAAATACAGTTCATCTCTTTTTTTCTCTATCATCTACAATCTATTTATGCAGCCATTTTCTTGCTGCAAGTATCCGTCTATGGACAATTCACAGTTGTCTGTTATCCTAACAATTTATCTTAAATCTTCCATAACACTTCTTTATTTTATTTTCTGCTGTTGCATGAAGACGCACAGAGTTTAGACCCGCCCCATATCTGCAAGAGACTGACCTCTGAGGCTGAGCCTGGTCATCTGACAGAGGACCATTTGAACATTTAATATCATCCTATAAAATATATCTTTAAAAACAAGAAACAAAAGTAACCAAAGTAGATCATTTAATAAAAAAACAAAACAAAACATGAAAAACTAATATAGGATATAGCATCAATATATGGTATGGGGCTGCCATGTGGTCAGTCTCTGTCTCTTTCTGTGTGCTGCAGTGACTTCCTACTCTACCATATAAA